>NC_092242.1:62613519-62666019 GCF_036320965.1 Panulirus ornatus
GAATTAGTTGCCCGAGACGACACCCTTGTGAGGAGGTTCGAGTGTGTGGTAAACGTCTCTCGAGTTGGACCTCGGACCCAGAGTATATATACCCAGGCTGTATATTGGAGGGTCAACTCCTTGAGTACTTCGGTGAAGACCTCGGGCTTGATGGTACGACCCCCATGCGCTTGATAGAACGACTCCTTCCAATGGACCGACCCAAGCTTGGGTCTTTATGGTACGACTCCTTGAGCACGACTATACGACCCTTGAACGCGATGTTGCCACCATATTGATTGGTGGTACGGCTCTTTGACCACTACGGTACGGTCGTCCAGCACGTCGATACGACCCTAGAACACTACAGTTCGATGTTTGAGCACAAGGGTGTTGGCCACCAACACGAAGAAGACTCGGGCCAAGATAAAGTTATCAAGCCGCCCACGTGACCCAGGAGTCGTACCGTCGCTTCCAGTGGTCGTACTGTCGTGCTGAAGGGGTTAGGCGTTTACAAACATTTGATTTACCATTCCTGTAAATATTTTGAGATCGTTCTTGGTGCATCTCCCTAAAAAATGAAAAATAGATATGTCAGTCTTTTTACCGAGAAATAACCTTATCTTTATATGGCCATTTTATGTAAACTGTTTTGTGTTTTACCATTTTATGGAAAGCCATTTTTGTTTTGCCATTTCATTAAATAGCCCCTTGAGAGGAAGGTGATCTTAGATTATAGAAAAAGAAATAAATTCACAACCACATCATGTACAGCCATTTCTCTATTGTCTTTTTTTGAAAAGAAAAAGGATTAGAAGACATTAGAAGCATGATATAGCAGAGGTGTCTGTAGGGTTGGGTGTTGTGAAGGGAACGGTGGGAAAGAACGAACTTAAGGTGGTGTAATTGTGTTCTGGTGGGGATGTGTGTGTGTGTGTGTGTGGGAGGGTAATGTTGGAGTGCCCCACAATCGCCGCAACTCACTTGAACTGAAGTGGAAAGCTGGTGCTTCACGGGGAAGTGTTCGAGTTTCCTGGATTACATTAGTGTGGCGGATTAAAGTTCCCAGCAATCTTGTGTTGGGTACGTGTTGTCCCCGCACGCGCGCCCAGGGGTCGGGAGGGAGAAGGGGGGAGATTGAAGTGGGTGGATGACGGTGGTACTTGTTGTGGGTAGAGAGAGAGAGAGAGAGAGAGAGAGAGAGAGAGAGAGAGAGAGAGAGAGACAGAGACAGAGAGACTGTGGATGTACACGTTGCTCTGATGTCTGTGGTGGTAAAAGTGAGACGTACAGTTTGCTGAACGACAATGTGTTTATAAATCCCAGTAATTGTTCGACGTTTTTCGTACCCGCGCTAATCCTGGCCTCCACCTGCCGCCACCCTTCCCTCCCTCCCATCCTACCCACCCACGGCAAAAGTTGGTCCTGGCCTGCCATTGTTGTAGGGGGTGGCCTGCTAGTGTTGTAAGGGGTGGCCTGCTAGTGTTGTAGGGGATAGCCTGCTAGTGTTGTAGTGGGTGGCCTGCCATTGTTGTAGGGGGTGGCCTGCTAGTGTTGTAGGGGGTGGCCTGCTAGTGTTGTAGTGGGTGGCCTGCTAATGTTGTAGGGGGTGGCCTGCTAGTGTTCTAGGGGTTGGCAGTGGTGACCTACCAATATTGCAGTGGTGACCCACCAGTGTTGCAGTGGTGGCATGCCAATGTTGCAGTGGTGACCCACCAGTGTTGCAGTGGTGACCTGCCAATGTTGCAGTGGTGGCCTACCAGTGTTGCAGTGGTGGCATGCCAATGTTGCAGTGGTGGCCTACCAGTGTTGCAGTGGTGGCATGCCAATGTTGCAGTGGTGGCCTACCAGTGTTGCAGTGGTGGGCTGCACGGGGGAGTGTTGTGTCGGTGGCCGGAGCGTGCATGTGTTACAACAGCCTTGGTCCAGAGCAAGAGAGAGGCAGCCGGGTAATCTATACTGCATTACGTCGTCATCTTCCCCAAAAGCTTGATCGCAATAGGTACAAGCTTCTTTTCCTGCCGCCAACCTCACTTTGTTAACTCCCATGTGACGACTCTTCCTCGCACACACACACACACACACACACACACACACACACACACACACACACACAGGTGCTGTTATCCTTGAAGTGATTCTGATCGTGAACAGGGAGCGTGTGTACAAGGTCTCCGTTGGAGCTGTCGACTTTTCTATCGGTGAGAGCACCTACAGCGACTGCTCAGGTGAATGAATGAATGAATCCTAATGATAGAAAAGATTCTTCGGGGGAAGGAGGGAGGAGGGGGAAGAAAAGGGGAGGGAGAAAAAGAAATAATAATGGGAAGGAGTTAGTTTTAAGGACGTTAGAGTTAGTGAAGGGGAAAGAACCATGGGTTTTAGAGGGAAGTGGAGGCAGAGAGAAGTAACAGTGCGGGGAAGACTTCGTCAGGGCGCTGAAGACCTTGTCTGTGGTTGGTTGTTTAAGGTATGAGACGTACGATGGTTCCCGCCCGCCCGCCCGCTGTCTTGTAGGTCGTCTGTCCTGAATGAGAGGGACTCCCGTTGCGTGAAGGCGCCACTCCGTGTCTCTAAATGTGATGATGTATTTTGCCAAGTCAACCATCTGTTGTCTTGTTAGGTCTTGTTTCCCATGCGCTACGTGGGCGCGCCTCGTTGGAAATGCGTCGTGGTGATCCGCCTGCAGACGATGATGGCATAGTGGTGGCGTTGGAGGAGGAGGAGGCTCCCACATATTTGATATTATTAAGGCGTCTTACACATCCTCCTTGTTGACAGGTGAAGCCATAAATGACAGGGGGGAGGGGAGAGAACCCTGGGGAGAGAGGGGGGGGGGTGTTTCTGTTTCCGATTGAGAATTATTGATGCTGGTCATGACCAAGTTCGAAGTGGGTCAACACTCTTGTGGGTAAATGCCATGTTTGTGATGGTGGTTGTGTTGTTGGCCCTTGATGATGTCTCAGACATGATGTTTGCCAGGTCTCTTCTCTCGTCTATTCTTTTTTTTTTGTGAGCTAGGGGGCATCTAGAGATGTATATCTACATCTAGAAATGTATATGTACAAATGCAGTTGTCATGTGTGTACATACAGTTGTGCTTGAAATGTGTGTGTGTGTGTGTGTGTGTGTGTGTGTGTGTGTGTGTGTGTGTGTGTGATGATAATGAAAATGATTAACTATTGAAGCAGTTGTATCGAAAGGCTGAAAATATACACAGAGAATGCACACAGCAGCAAACAGTGGGGTTGTAAAAAGAGGGGGACGTGAAACAGACAGTCTTTGCATGAATACAAAAGTGGAGATTGGCATACAGTCTGCTTGTTATTGATGATGCCTCTGTGTGTGTGTGTGTGTGTGTGTGTGTGTGTGTGGAGGAGGAGGAAGGTGTTGGTGTATGTCAGGTTAGTGTGGTCAGCATGGGAGGGCGGGAGGGAGGAGGGTGGATGGCCCTGGGCGGGTGTACTGCCGCCGGCCCGTCGCTGGGTATCGAATGACCCGTACCGGGCTACACCTTGTGTGTCTGCCCACCCGAGCATACACTCCACGTACGTTACACTCACACACCTCCCCCACCGCGCGCTGATTGATCCACAGTGTACCAACACACCCCAGTGGTCTCCTCAACTGGCATGAGGGGGGTTGTGATAACTACACCCCCTCACCAACCCCCAGTGTGAAGGATTTTCGGGGGGCGGCTGAGAGTGTGTTGCTGTAGGTGAAGGCCCCCCGGCCCCTTCCCCCCCCCCGCGCCCCCGCGCCCCGCGCCATGGGTGAATGGGTGGTGGCGGTGGAGACCTTCCTGTGTGTGTGTGTGTAACGTGATACCTCACCCCGGCTTGGTTCCTCTCTCTCTCTCTCTCTCTCTCTCTCTCTCTCTCTCTCTCTCTCTCTCTCTCTCTCTCTCTCTCTCTCAAGTACCCATGGGGTGCGTCCGGCGGCCTCAAGTACCCGTAGAGTGCGTCTGGGACCCGAGGTCGTCTCGCCCACGGGGATCCATATAGTGTGTCTGGTGGTTCGTTCCCCGCCCCCCAAGTACTCGTAGAGTGTGTTCGGGATGTGATTGTCTCACCACACGGCCTCAAGTACCACCGTGGAGTGCGTCCGACGGCCTGGAGTAACCGTATAGTGCGTCAGGCGGCCTCAAGTACTCGGAGAGTGTGTCCGGGACGAGGCCCAGATTCACAGTGTGTCGGTGTGGATCGATACGAGTTCGTGTGTGTGTGTGTGTGTGTGTGTGTGTGCGGTATCGTTCCTTTAGGTAATAGTGATTACTTTGTGATTAGTCAATGATTACTCTGTGTGTTGTTAGAATTATACACTGGTGTTGCTCGTCTCTTCACCTTGTGTACGCACATTCCCTGGGGATAGGGGAGAAAGAATACTTCCCACGTATTCCCTGCGTGTCGTAGAAGGCGACTAAAAGGGGAGGGAGCGGGGGGCTGGAAATCCTCCCCTCTCACTTTTTTTTTTAATTTTCCAAAAGAGGGAACAGAGAAGGGGCCCAGGTGAGGATATTCCCTCAATGGCCCAGTCCTCTGTTCTCAACGCTACCTCGCTAATGCGGGAAATGGCGAATAGTATGAAAGAAAGAATATATATACGTACCAGTTTATGCCAAGCCTTTTATATATACATACACATATACCAGTTTATGCCATACCGTATGTATACACAAATACACATGTACCGGTTTAGGCCAAACCTTATGTACACACACCTATACATATATCCGTTCATGCCAAACAGTATGTATACACAGTATGTATACACAAGCATATATACACATGTCAATTTATGCCACGTACCCATTCATTGAGTAGCCACACGGGAAAGAGAGAGGAACAGCTGGGTTGGTTGTGAGCCGGCTGCCTGATTCGGGACTGGAACCTGGGCCAGTCAGATTAGTGGGCCGGAGGCTTGTGGTGTTCCTGTGTGTGTGGGGGGGGCGCGTCCCAGATGGTGACATAGCGGTCGGTTTGACCCTTTCAAGACGATACAGCCATTGAGCACGATGGTACCTACCCCCCCTTTTCAGCACGACGAGACGACTCTTTTACCACGACGGTACAACGCTTGGAGGAGTACGACTACCTTGAGTCGGGGGAGGGGGGTAAATGAGCTGGCGGATGATACGGAGGTCACGAGAGACGTAAGGGAGCGAAGAGGACAGCATCAGTCTACCATGGAACGTTGACACACACACACCAGCGTCGATCTGTCACATGTTTGATGACAAATGACGACGCGAGTGAATGGAAAGTAATGAGGGAGGAACGCATCGAAAGAAAGGTCCTGGAAAATGAGGATTATCCAGCAGGAAAAGGTTGCAAGAATCTCCTTGTGGGAGACAGATCTTAGGGTAGACATCGTCTTAACACCCCAACCTGATGCCATTCTTCCACACTGGAGAATAGTAAAGGAGACAGACTGTCGCCTGGCACATAGAACATACAAATATTGGGATTGGATTACATTCAGCAAGGTGTTCATACGTTACAATAGGCTCAAACCAGAATATTCCTCTCAGATTTGGTCACCACATTTAAAAGAGCGCATAGAACTGATACAGAAGGAGGGCAAGAAAAATTAACAAAATCAAAATATTGAAAATTAAGAGATCTGAGTTATAGGGTCAGGTTAGAGGCCTTGGATTTGTCCACCATAAAAGAGAAAAAAAAGTAAGGGTTGACCTTACCACAACCTTAGGGTTTTTAAAGCAGAACAATGATGCCAAAATTATACAGGTCTTCGAAAGACACAAGGACAGAACAACCAGAGGCCACAACATGGAATAAGCAGAAATGTATTAGGAAAGATACAGAGTGTGAGATTAGGTGTATGAACGGAATGAACCGAGTTAAAAGAATTGTGGACAGCTTACGAAAGTTTAAAAAGCTGTATGATAGAGAAGGTTCAAGAGATGGATTCCCCACGCGTGTAGAACATCTTCCCCGTACAGTACAAATAGATAAGCACACACACACACACACACACACACACACACACACACACACACACACACACACACACACACTGGACCGGGGGACAAAAATCGAAGGGCTGGCAAGAAATAATGACAGTGTGAGTTGATGGATGACCGCTACCACTGGACGGGACGAGTTGTTGAGTTTGGCTTTTCTTGCGCTAGACGATTCTTCCCTCCCACCACCTATCTCACCCTTCCCCTTCAAGTCTTCCCTCCCCCCCCCTCCCCTCCCCAGTAGCAACAGCTGAAGTTAGAGCCTCACTTGGTGCATGACGCCTGACCCACTCCTCCCCGTAGATGGCATGGCGCTTTGCTCCCACGGGGTTGGGGGAGGTGTTGTTCATCTAGGGCAAGACTCCCTCTCCCAGAAGACTTGGAAACCTTATACATCTAAGGCATGACTTCCGCTCCAGAGGGGACCTGAACACACTGTATATGTCTAGGGCGTGACTGCTTCTCCCAGATGACCTGACGCTCTGTATGTCTAGGGTACGACTCCCCAGACGACGTGAAACCCTATGTATATCTAGGGCATGACGGTCGTTTCCCCGGGGGCTTTTTACCTACCCACGGAATCGTCGTGGGTCTGTGAGTGATCACTTTATATCACACTACAAGAAATTTTTACTGAAATGGATTTCATTCTGATTCATGATGTTAAGGGATGCAAGGGAGTAGAGTTTTCCTCCCTTACTGGCCCTGACCTTGTGCTAGGGTTGCGAGGTGGTAGGATGGGTGTCATGTTTCAACATACACGGTGGTGACCTGGCCGCCCCAACCCAGCCTTTTCCTGACCACATGTACTCATCGTCCTTCGACCCCTCTCCTTCCCATTACTGGACCCCCCACGACCTCACCAGCCCTACGGTAAATACCTGGGGGGTTCCTGTTGGTTTGGGTCTGGTCTGTCAGGCCCTGTCGTCTGTCAGGTGCGCCATTAAGGGCCGTCATCGTCCAGGTAGGGTCCACCAACCGAGGATAAAAACCCAAACGCTGTTTACACTCGCTTCAGGTGTCTTTACACTCGCTTCAGGTGTCTTTACACTCGCTTCAGGTGTAACACCACACACACACACACACACACACACACACACACACTGTGTTGCGTGGGCTGTCGCACTGGAAAGGGCCCTACATCATACCCTCCCGTAGAGCTATGCTGGGGTTCCACAGGACGGTAGTGGGTGCCCACCTGTGTTTTCTGTGGCTGGTTTAAACTTGCTGTGTCCATCCTCCTCCTTCCATCCCCAAGGTTCAGTTAAAGAGATGCGTCTGTCTCTCTGTCGCAATGGAGCCACCACTGACACCCCGCCAAGGGGAAAATTATTTGGAGTATGATTTCATTGACTCGCTGTATTGCTGAAAACTACGTATTTACTTATTTTTTTTTTTCTAAGCCCTCCCCTACGTTTCCAGCGACTCCCACTGCAAAAAAAAAAAAAAAGAGTTTGCAGATACAAACATTGGCAGCTGTTGCCCGGTAGCGTACTCTCTCTCTCTCTCTCTCTCTCTCTCTCTCTCTCTCTCTCTCTCTCTCTCTCTCTCTCTCTCTCTCTCTCTCTCTCTCTCCCATACGAATAAACTAAATGAATGAATAAGTTAATAGATAAATGTATAGATGAATAAAAACTATTCCCTCCTTCACACGGGAAAAAAAGAGTATGACAGAAAATATGTAAAATAATCAAAATGCCTTTGGCTGTGTGGGGGGGTGTATAGATTTACATGCTTGGCCTGTAATATATCCAAGATTCACTTAGATAGTGCATCTAATATTGGTACAGTAAATATTGGAGAGGAAGTCGAGCGTTGAATATCACATATTACCGTCGTATTTACGGGCCCATGAAAATCTGAGCTCGAAGTTTATTTGAATGGAATATAGTTAGAATTATGGCGCGAGGTGTACTGTTTACTGGAGACACAGGTGTTTGTATGGCTTCACCAGTGTATGTGCACACACACACACACACACACACACACACACACACACACACACACACACACATACACACACACACACACACACACACACACACACACCCACACACACACTGTCCCAGTGTTTAGGTTTTATGTACATTTACAGCCTTTGTTTATTGTTGATTAAATGAAACATAACTACAGCTTTATAGTATATATATATATATATATATATATATATATATATATATATATATATATATATATATTTTTTTTTTTTTTTTCAAACTATTCGCCATTTCCCGCATTAGCGAGGTAGCGTTAAGAACAGAGGACTGGGCCTTTGAGGGAATACCCTCACCTGGCCCAATTCTCTGTTCCTTCTTTTGGAAAATTAAAAAAAAAACCGAGAGGGGAGGACTTCCAGCCCCCCGCTCCCATATATATATATATATATATATATATATATATATATATATATATATATATATATTTTTTTTTTTTTTTTTTCATACGATTCGCCATTTCCCGCATTTGCGAGGTAGCGCCAAGAACAGAGGACTGGGCCTCAGAGGGAAAATCCTCACCTGGCCCCCTTCTCTGTTCCTTCTTTTGGAAAATTAAAAAAAAACGAGAGGGGAGGATTTCCAGCCACCCGCTCCCTCCCCTTTTAGTCGCCTTCTACGACACGCAGGGAATACGTGGGAAGTATTCTTTCTCCCCTATCCCCAGGGATAATATATATATATGTATATATATATATATATATATATATATATATATATATATATATATATATATATATACTTGTGTGGAAGCTGTTTGACGTTATAGAACACTTACTAGAAAAAATGATCATTCGATTACTTGAAATCGATAACCCTTCGTCTTACGTCGCTTACATACGTAAGACGAAGGTTATTCACTCAAAATAATCGAGCACTCGTACCCATATTATCGTAGGCGTCATTGCTTCATGATTAGCTTCTCCGTCTTCCACAAAAGTGTTCCGGTTCGAATCCTGCTTTCGGGAGGATATGTTACGTTCTTCGGAAGTGCCTGTTCATTGTGGACTAATTGTCCTGCATATATTCAAAACCCCAGGACTCCTTTTGCGAGGCTGTTGCAGCTACAAGGCTGCGCAACAGTCAGTAGCAGGGAAATGATTGGCTCCTTTTGAGAGGGTTATCGACGGAATTGCCAGTAATAAGACCGTAACTTCCAATATTGTTTGTCAGTAAGGGCCTAGATTAATACCCATATTTGAATGGCGTAGAGTCCCGACGGTGTTGTATGGATGAGAGGCGTGGGCGCGGGATGAACAAGCGGGGAAGAAGGTGGACGTGTCGGTGATGAAATGTCTGAGGACAACAGACAGTGTGAGGACGATTGGTCGTGTAAGAAATGACAGCGTGAGAGAGGTGTGGAGGTAAGGAGTGAGTCGAGGGTGTACTGAAATGGTTTGGATACATGGAGAGGATGAGTGAGGAGAGGTTGACGGAGAGTTAAGGGAAGTAGGAGAAAGGGTAAGCCGAGGAGGTGGAAGGATAGAGTCTAAGACGCTTTGAGTGCTCGGGGCCTTAAGATTCTGGAGGGCTTGAGGCGCGCATTGGGTAAAGCAAATTGGAGTGATGCGTAAAGAACGTGCTGTCACTGGGCTGAACCAGGGCAAATGGAGCGGTGGGAGGAAAGCACAAATTTAAGGCCTCTTGTTCCTTCCCTGTGACTCACCTCTTTCAGTGCTGGTACCATCTTTTCTGCCCTCCTGTGAACCGTCTCCATCAGGTCTTTGCATCTCTCCTCAAGCGCAGTGACCATACTTGAGGAACAGCTTGATGAATATTTCCTTGTCCAGATATGCGTGTGTGTGTGTGTGTGTGTGTGTGTGTGTGTGTGTGTCTGTGTCTGGCTTGAGTGTGATATCTTAAAAAAGACGTCCTCGACCCGTAGATATCTTGCTTGATGGCTGCAGGGAAGCAGCCATTACCTCCCCCTCCCTCAAGATTTTTGTTATTATCGCCGTTGGTTCGATCTGGTGCTGGAGACGCTCTCGCGCACACACCACCCCCCAAGATCAGTCTCTCTCTCTCTCTCTCTCTCTCTCTCTCTCTCTCTCTCTCTCTCTCTCTCTCTCTCTCTATTTGACTCGTCCAACAAAAGCTACAGTATTTTTCCTTCCTCTCCTCCCGAGCGAACTGGAGGTCTTCCCTTAAAAGCTACTCTGCTCTTATTTTTTTTTTCCCTTCCCCTCTCAGGGACAAACCTGAGTTCTTCCTCCAAAATATACAAGGTTTTGCTCTCCCCAGGATGAACTATAGCTTTGTTAAACGGCTGTCGCACTCGTGTGTAGCGTCCTAGGCCGTAAATTCAAACTTGGAAATGAAATTTGCCCTGGAACCTGTACCCTGTTTCTTTTATGAGGGAAGGAGGGAGGGCTGGGGTTTGGGAGGAGCAGGGAGCATAGGAGGGGTGGAGTTGGAGGTGGGTGAGGGGTAGGAACGTGTCATTATTTTTTGAAGGTTGATCGTGAAGTTATTAGGAAACTTGTGACCTAAAAAAGCTCATTGATTTTCGTATCTTTTTTGTTTTTTTTGAAAGCTTGCAAAGTAATGTTTTTTTTTTTTTCTGGACTTTAGCTTTTGATTAAACGGGCAGGCAGAAAGAGAGAGAGAGAGAGAGAGAGAGAGAGAGAGAGAGAGAGAGAGAGAGAGAGAGAGAGAGAGTAATCAGTAAGTTTTCGAAGGGTTTCGTAAACTTTGTAATCAAGTTATATACCCTTGCGACTTAACGCAGTATTCAGTACTGTAATTCACAAGTATTATCTTATGGATTACGTTACGTGGCTACACAGAGTTACGACCTCGAGTGAGGATGGATTGGCTCAGCGAGCGACAGCGTTGCCACACCACGTACACTGCGTCATCATCCTCTGACAGCAGTGAACTCCTGTAGGGTTAGCTTCTCCCGCTCGACCTGCAGAGATGCGACCGACCTGGTGTAGCGGTTTAGCGTTCCTGACGGTGACGCATTGTAGGTTCGAATCCTGCTTACGGCAGTCGGTCCAAAGTCAACCCAGCCGTTCATCATTTTGTGCCGCCAATCAGCTGTGGGTTTCCTCGTCGTTTAAGAACCCTTGTTCGCGACGGTACGAGCCTGAATCATGGTGGGGGTGCAGTCTTTAACACGATGGTACGTACGGCCCTTGAGCACGACGGTACGAGGCCTGGAGCATGGTGGTACGATCCAGGAACATAACGGGGCAAGCCTCAAACGTAACGTCATGGTACGGCTCTTGAGCACGACGGTACGAGCCCTGGGTATGATGGCATGGCCTCTTTGCGACCCAACGCAGAATGGTCTCGGGTCAAAGGCCAGGTCGTCAGATCAAAGGCTCGTCCCATCGTGCCTAAGGGTTGTATCGTCGTAGTCAAGGGGGTCGGTTCGTGGATTGTCACACGTCCAGTACCCGTATGATACTGGCTGGCCAATCTTCCCTCGCGTCCATAGTACACAAACCATGTGGGGTGTGTTCAAAGGCTTTCATGAAGTCGAGTGATCGAACATCTGATGATGCTGTTCCAGTCCTTATTTTTGAAGGGTTAACTTATCCATTTACGAAGTCTCGTTGATTCATAATTTTCCTTTTATCCCATTTTGAGAATTTCCACAAGTTTGCCCCTGATTATAGCCGACAAAAGTTTTCCAATAGTGGACAGTAGTTTTGTAGGATTCTAGTCCCCCATTTTCATTATTGGATTCATGATTGCTAATTTCCAGTCGCGCGTTTTTTTTTTTTCTTCTTCTTTTTCCATTTTCTGTTCGTCGGCATGTTTTTATTACCAGTTTCAAGGGAGATAATCTGTATCGTAGTTTTAGCTTCATGTAGGATTTCAATAGCCCCGGTGAATACTTCCTTGGCCATGTACTTGACCTGGTATGGTAATGTTTGCCAGCAGACACTTCTGCTTCCTCTCTCTCTCTCTCTCTCTCTCTCTCTCTCTCTCTCTCTCTCTCTCTCTCTCTCTCTCTCTCTCTCTCTCTCCCCTCCTACGTCCCCAAGAACAGCCCTCCCCTTCCCAGACAAACCCCCCATCCCCTGCATGGCACTTCCCTTGCCCTTTTCCAGGAACCTCCTTTTCCCCACCAGCCGAGCCCCATCACCTCGCTGCATGGCCCTCTTCCTCGCCACACACACACACACACACACACACACACACACACACACACACACACACAGATCCCCTGCATTACACTACCTCATCAGACTCCCCACTCATTGGTGGTTTGTCCGGCCGCTGTGGTCTGCACAGGCCACCACGGTCAGCCATAGTGGTCCCTGTGTCCAACAGAGACCAGCATATAAAAAACGGTCACATGAATAGATTTCGTCGATAGATAGGTAAGCTGCCACACCATTGTTCCAGAGTAGGGAAGACGTGTGTTACTTTCGTGGCAGGCTCAAGAGGCGCCATCTACCCCAAGGTCCTTCACACACACACACACACACACACAGATTCCTGCAGCTTATTTCCAACTCGGGTGATATTCATATCGGGGGATTGGGGATGTGTGTGGGGGGGGACGACTTTCACCGCGTTCCATCCTCTTTACTATATATTTACTCGGGTTGAATTTCATCTGCCATGTATCACGCCTTGTGTGTGTGTGTGTGTGTGTGTGTGTGTGTGTGTGGTACTTACCTATTGGTACTATATAGAGAAGGGAGTGTTACACTCGTGGGCACCCCTTCGCGCGCGCGCGTGTGTGTGTGTGTGTGTGTGTGTGTGTGTGTGTGTGTGTGTGTGACAGTCAGGCACGCGCGTGCACAGATATCCACGTGGGCGAGAGTTATCGGGACGAACAATAAGTGCTCGTGTCTGCTGAGGTTTGTGGTGTGGTCGGAGGGTGTGGGAGAAACAATGGGCCATGTTCCACCCGACCAGACCAGTCGAGCAGCGACCAGACTGGCCGAACGACCAGCCTCATGGTCGAAATGGACGGTCGGGGGGTCCATGATCGCCCGTTATCGTTAGCACATCTGTTATCTCTAAACACTTGTGTTAGACCTGAACACTCGTGTTATTCATGAACACGCTTGTTATACTTAGAACACGAGTTATTAGAACTTGTGTTAAGACAAAATGTGTTGATAACACGTTGTATTTAGCACACATGTTGTATAAGATATCGTTAACACATCTGATATCTTTAACACAGGTGTTGTACTTAGCACAGTAATGTTTAACGCGATGTCGTTAGCACGTGTGTTGTCTTTAACACACGTGTTATCTTATGTAATCTTCAGCAGATATGTCATCTTTAACACATAGTGTATCTAGCACTTGTTATCATTAGCTTATCTGTTATATTTAGCACCCGTGTTATCTTTAACACACTTGGTGCCTTTATAACATGTGTTATCTTCAACACTATCGTGATCTGTAGCTTACGTGTTATCAGTCATACATGTTATCAGTAACTCATGGATTTTGTAGCACACGTCCTCTTTAACACGCATGGTGGCTTTCCCACTCGTGTTATCTTTAACACTCGAGATAACGTTAGCTCACAATTATAGCTCATTTATCTTTAGCACGCGTTGTTATCTCGTACGCATGGTATCTTTAGCACGCGTTGTTATCTCGTACGCATGGTATCTTTAGCACGCGTTGTTATGTTTTGGGACGCATGTTATCCTTAACACACATGCTATGCATAGCGCGCGTGTTATTTGTAACAGATGTGTTATCTTTCATCGCACAGTCATCTTTAACACACAAACGTTATCTGTAACACGCATGCTCTCTTTAGCACAAATTATATCTATAACGCACGTGTTATTTTCAGCGCGCGTGTTACCTTTATCACACACACACATACACACACACACACACACACACACACACATTAGTTTATCACAGTCAGAAGAAAGGATTTTGGCTGAAGTTCACAGAACCAATTGGCTGATGGAAGGAAGGCCTCAGGAAGAGAGGAACCAGGCATATTTAATGAGCCATCTGCAGTGATTGGTTGCATGCAGTGAAGTACATACATGTATATATATATATATATATATATGTATATATGTATATTTCCATTACTGGAAACTTGCCTGATTGATTTGATGGCGTTGTGCGTCCAGGAGGGATCCCGGTGATTGGATCACTCCCCCCTCCCCCCCCGTGCATATTTAATGAAGCTGGTGTATCCCTGCGTCATCGTGAGGGATTAGATGATCAGTAGATAGGATCCTCCTTGCGTCATCGTGAGGGATTAGATGAACAGTAGATAGGATCCTCCTTGCGTCATCGTGAGGGATTAGATGAACAGTAGATAGGATCCTCCTTGCGTCATCGTGAGGGATTAGATGATCAGTAGATAGGATCCTCCTTGCGTCATCGTGAGGGATTAGATGAACAGTAGATAGGATCCTCCTTGCGTCATGTGGGTTCAGGCGTAGCCGAGACGAGTGACTTCGAAGGCGGGATGGATTATGGTACGTTCGGGGAAAAATGTGAGGGATTGGATTAGTGGGTTTAGATTGTCTGTATCGTGGAGGTCACTCGACACGCGTGGCATGATGATACGAACCTTTGGGTACGACCTGAAGAGTCTGATGATCAAAGGTCAGGTCAAGGTCAGACCAGGCCATCATACCCAAGGGTCGTACCGTCGTGCTCAGGGATCGCGCCGTCGTGTTTAGGGGATCGTACCGTTGTGCTCTGGGGTCGTACCGTCGTGATCTGGGGTCGCAACGTCCTGCTCAGGGGGTCGTACCATCGTGCTCAGGGGTCGTACCATCGTGCTCAGGGGTATTTCCGTCGTGCTCAGGGGTCGTACCGTCGTGCTCTGGGGTCGTACCGTCGTGCTCTGGGGTCGCAACGTCGTGCTGAGGGGTCTTCCCGTCGTGCTCAGGAGTTGTAGCGTCGGGCTCAGTGGTCGCAACGTCGTGTTTACGGGGACGAACGCATCACTTATGGGAAGAATGTGAAAACGCGATACGTAACGTATTCCCATCATGTGAACTTCAGTATTTTTCCCATGATATGTTTGGCTGTAGCGGAAGAACCAGAAGCACCTTCTTGGTTCGTTTTGTAGTGTTCTTGGCAGATAAGGCAGTCGAAATTTGTTTAAGACAGTGGGTGGTGATGGTCAAAAACATCCTCTGAGACTTTGGGATGAAGGCACAGTTTCACCAGCTCCGCCACCATCCCATCCTGCCATCGTAGATCCCAAATCCCTTGGGTTGCAGTTCGGCATCACATATACCACCTTGAGCCCATCCCTGCCTCTGTCAACATCTTTAGTAACCCGGAGACATCCACCCTTATGTCTCTGTAAGTGTAGTCTGTTTAACCTTCTCTCCTCCCTACTTTACGGCCCCGCTGTCAGTCGTGTTCTCTTGGTATCTTCTCTGTATTGTTAACCTTTGGCTTCGGTCTTCACTCGACCGTCAACAACAACAACAACAACAACAACAACATCAATAATTAATATGAACATTTACTCATGATTTTTTTCTCTTGATAAACGTAAAGGAAAATAGAAAGGAATGCTTGTTTTGGGGGAATTATTGAATCAGTCTGGATCATAAAGAATTTGTGAGATTCTAAGAAACAGTTGATGATTGGGATCTCTTAAGATGACACTGGATACAGTCGCTTCAGATACAAGTGATTAGCCAGTCCACTAACGATGTAGGGACTAGGTTGTATGTGTGTGTGTGTGTGTGTGTGTGTGTGTGTGTGTGTGTGTGTGTGTGTGTGTGTGTGGTGCTCTATGTTGGTGTCAGGGTGTATGTGTCATATTCTGGGGAGCTCACTGATGTCAGGTGTTGACGGCAGTGTGTTTGGTGGGTGGTGTTGCCACGTGACGAGTGCCACAGGTTGGTCTCCCTCGTTATTGTGAGGTGTGGGTGTCATTGGTCAGTGGCGGTGCCAGTGGCAGGAGGGGAGGTGCCGTTAGTTGGTTGGTGCGGGGAGGAGGTTCTTAGCCAGCGTCACATGCTAGTGATGATGGTGCCGGGTGTGTGTGTGTGCGTGCCCCCCCTCCTCCTCACGCCATGCTGTCCTCTTTAACCCTTCCCTACCACACCGCCGGGAGAGCCACATCTGCCACGCGAGGAGGGTCATTTTTCCCATGATGAAAGTGACGCTGCGACAGAGGACCCTTAGGGACCTGTCGGGGCTGCGACAGAAGCTCCTTAGGAACCGGTCGGGGCTGCGACAGAAGCTCCTTAGGAACCGGTCGGGGCTGCGACAGAAGCTCCTTAGGAACCCGACGGGGTTGCGACGGAAAGCCTCCCTAAGGACCCGTCGAGACTGCGACAGTCCCCAAAGGAACCCGCCGGGGCTGGCACCGTACCCTCGTCAGCCACTGGACTCCCGTCCCGTCTGCTTTGTTGAGGGGACGCCTTTGTTATTGTCGCATCCAGAGACGGGAGCACCGCCACCAGGACCCCCTCTTTACAGCCAAGCTTCCCTCCTCTGCCTCTTTTCTGTGCTTCGTCACTTGTCTTGTGTATTACCCTACTGACCCATCCTCTGCTCTTTGTGTGTGTGTGTGTGTGTGTGTGTGTGTGTGTGTGTGTGTGTGTGTGTGTGTGTGTGTGTGTGTGTGTGTTGAAAACAAGGATCCTCAAGTCCACCTCTTTAACTTTCCTCATGTATTACTCTCGTTCAGATGCAGGTGGGGGTATGGGTATTGACCCAGCCTGTGTTGTGTCTGGACGTTCGTGCTCAACATATGGTGCCCTTGATATACGTATGTGTGTGTGTGTGTGTGTGTGTGTGTGTGTGTGTGTGTGTGTGTGTGTGTGTGTGTGTGTGTGTGTGTGTGTCTGTAGGTAAATCCTTCGCTCACATACATTCTCTCACCAAGACTTCTCTGTTTTCATTAATTCCCAGTCAGCTGTATCATCATTGTGTCCAAAGCTTATCCTCCCTTTGAATTTGTAATGATCTCGTTCTATTGATGTTTTCTTTGTATTAATGGTTTAGTTACGGTGTTCTATATGGAATGTGTGGTTCGTACTGTATGTTTGGCTGTACATGTGAATGAAGAAGTGTACGTAGGACAGTATCTGTAGTTTGGTATGATTTGCCGTATGTGTTCGTGTGCTGTGTGTTGCACTACACGCACGGTTCATGCAGTGTATGTTAGAATGTATGTTTGGCTCATGAAGTATATATACAATGTTGGATTGTATGTATGGCTCATATAATGTATACAGTACGGGGTAGGATCGTGTATCATTATGATGTCTGTTTAAAAAGACGTGTTTTGCAGGTATGGTGTCCCATGGAGGAGGCGGAGGACTGTATATTACCTCACTCCAAACACCGGCAATATAATGATCCTCCCCTGGTATACACCTTTCCTACACCAGGTATACATGCTGTACTCTGCACCTGGTATACACCTTTCGCACACCGCGTATTATCAATCATTCTTTCTGGGTATTCATTAGATATTCTCTAGCCATAGGGGTTATATGGGAGACTATAGACTGAGTATTTTGATGGCTATAGGCAGTAGCTGCCATGGGTGTAGAATTAAATAGACCTTCGTGGTGTAGCGGTTCGCGTCCCTAACCGTGACGCATTCAAGGGGCGTCAAGGGTCGAGCAAAAACGTTCGAATCCTGGTTGCGGCAGTCTGTCCACAGTCAACCCAGCTGTTCATTCAATCCTAAGAGTTAATCGATTAAATGGGTACCTGGCTTGGGTTAGGGTATATATATATATATATATATATATATATATATATATATATATATATATATATATATATATATATATATATATATATATAGCTTTAATGAGATGGTCTTGATTACGTCTTTAGTTGCCCATGCCGTCTCAGCTAACGTAGAAATAAAAAGAAATATTTTCCTCTCTCTCTCTCTCTCTCTCTCTCTCTCTCTCTCTCTCTCTCTCTCTCTCTCTCTCTCTCTCTCTCTCTCTCTCTCTCTCTCTCTCTCTCTCTCCACTGCATGAAAGGATTGTCTCAAAGTATGACATTATTTTCGAATTTTTTTTTTCTATATGAATCTTACTGCTTCGAGAAATTATATATATATATATATATATATATATATATATATATATATATATATATATATATATATATATATATATATATATATATATAAACATAATCATTAATAGTGTGTATTGTGAAGAGTTATAATGGGGTACTGGGAAGGGGTAGGACAGAAGTTATAATGAGGCATTGGATCTGTAGACGTTATAATGAGATCTCTGGGCTCTTAGACAAGTTGAAATGGTGCACTCAGTTGTAGGAGGGAGTTGTAGTGAACTATGAGGTTTTGAAGTTGTTGGAAGGGTATCATAATGAGTTCTTGGTGAGGTCGAAGTGAATTACAGTGAGGTTTGGGAGGTGTGGAAGGGTTCTGCCATGATATCTTGGGTGATGTCAGAAAATTGATGTGTTCAACGGGGATCATTCGTTCCTTTTGTGGTTTCATGTCTCGAGGGAGAAGGTGCACACTAACACATGATGGCGGAGGGTGTTGCAGAAGAGGGTCTGCACGACGTGGGTCTTTGGGGGGAGAGGGAACCCGCCACAGAGGACAGAGGGTTGATACATAATTACCACAGGAACCCTTTTCTTGAGAGGGATCTCTTGTTACCTCCAAGAATCTTTTTTTTTTTCTTCTTTTTTTTTTTTTTCTCCCAGGAAATTCTCAGGAGCGCCTCCACTCCTGCGCCGTAGTCAGTAGCAGGGGCAGGGTGGACTCCTTTGAAGCGAGAAGTTCTTTGACGAGGCTGTACTCTCTCTCGTCAGTGAACGATGATAAGCCTCGCCAAAAGATAGTGATGTTAGATATCAGACAGGGATTAGTAAGGGTAGTTTATAATGGATAGACTTAGATCTTTTGATAAAGGTGTTGTATTAATCATAAAGCGGTAGTTTTAAATTGGCTTAAATGGAGAATGAACTCGTTAGAATGTCATATTATTCTTTGATAACGGAGAGTGACAAGAATGTGTAGTTTCTCTTGGCCGGTATAGTCTCTAATTGGTCCTTATTTTGATAACAGGTGGGGATAGGTTTGGACATTTGTAATGGAAGGACTTAATTGCTTACCGTAAGTCTTTTCCATTATGAGAAGGTGTTGTTGCTGGATAGGTTATGGTCGTGGGACGTGATTGGTATAGATGAGTTGCTCTGTCAGAAAGAGATAAGATCAGATAGCTTATAACTAAGACTTGTAGAGTTGGAAAGTCCTTTTATGCAATCAGACAGAGGTCCAATGAGAGCGGTCCCCTCACTCCAGGTGTATTTAGCTCTAATACATCAAAGTTGTTAATTCCCATATTTTAAAATGCTCGGCTTCAAGTCGAAAGAAAGAAATGACGAAGAGAACTTTACTTAAAGCATTGGTGTTTCTGATGCTAACCACTACATCGCGGGCAATTTTGATGTTAGCATTTTGTTTACCAGTCTACCCATATTAGAAGAAGCTGTTGACAGTATTTTCAATTCATTGTCAAATGTAAACACTCATTTGAGTGGCTTAAACAGAGTCCAATTAAAATTTATTCTGGGCAATGTTGCCACAGAGAGATATCAATGTTTTGTGTTCGTAACCAACTGTACAAGTAAATAGAAGCTGTAGCCTTGGCAAGGTCACCTAGGACCTACGCTAGCCATGGGAAGGTCACCTAGGACCTACGCTAGCCATGAGAAGGTCACATAGGACCTACGCTAGCCATGGGAAGGTCACATAGGACCTACGCTAGCCATGGGAAGAACACCCAGGGCCCATCCTAGCCATGGAAGACCACTAGGGTCTGCCTGAGCCATTGGAAGACCAGTAGGGTCTGCCCGAGCCATTGGAAGACCCGTAGGGTCGACTATAACCATTGGAAAGCTACTAGGTCATTCCCTTCCCATGTTTCTCTTGTGTTACCATGAACAAAGATGGTAGAACATTCGCTGGCTTTCAAACCCTCGTAGTAGGAGTTCCAGGAACGTGGGAGACACGCGCGAGTTATTTACGCAGAAGATGCAATTCAAACACCTGGAATTTATGTACCCTCAGCCATATGTAGAGCAGTGGAACTGTGACGCAGCCATATATAAAACAGCGTAACTGTGACGCTGGTGATCAGGACGGGCATTGCATTTCTAAATGTTGAAATGATCTACGTCGAGAGAATGATAATATTTCACACCATCTGTATACCGGCAACCAGGAGATACAGGGTGTTACAGCAATATGATTTCACCAACGCCAACTGGGTGTGAAAGAAACCTTCACCTCGGCACTGGTAAACGAAGTGTGTGTGTGTGTGTGTGTGTGTGTGTGTGTGTGTGTGTGTGTGTGTGTGTGTGTGTGTGTGAAACACTCAGGGATTATGTGTCGACTTCGTTCAAGACATTGTGGAGAGAAGTGACTACCTCTCAAGCCCTTCAATAAGAACGAAGAGAATTTTGCTTTTTAATTGTAATCCAGCTTCTACAGTTTCTCACATGAATCAGCCATTATCCTCATGTAGCTGTTGTTACCTTGGCCCATCCTCTGGTTCGTTCTGCAGCCAGGAAACGTTTGGTATACCTTTATCATCAGCGCAAGGTCCTAACCCCGGTGAAGCAACACCAGTTTTTCACAAGTGTCCCGCGCCCGCCTCCTCCAAAACACACGTCCGGTGGCTCTTATCGGTCTCCGAAGACTATAGGATCCAACCTCCTTGATCGGCTGCTCAAGGTGGTGATGGTGGTGGTGGGGAGGTGCAGTGAGGGCAGTGGGTGCTACCTACACCGTGGCAAGACAGATCGTAACCTTCCCAGTTGCATCAGCGAGCATACAGAGATGGGCGAGGGAGGGATCTAATACCTGACGACACCAAACACGCTGCAGCAATGAGGGATTAAATCCCGTGTTCTGTTCAGTCATGGAACTCTCTCTACCCTATGGTCGCTGCTAAATAGAGATGAGTTCAGAATATTATATTCTCAGTACCTTTATATATATATATATATATATATATATATATATATATATATATATATATATATATATATATATATATATATCGAGCCTGGCCAGCGGGGTGGGGGTAATTGGCAACACAGAGTGCTCAAGTATATTCCTATGAGTCCACGGGGAAATGAAACACGATAAGTTCCCAAGTGCACTTTCGTGTAATAATCACATCATCAGGGGGAGATACAAGAAAGATATAAGTCAGTTGATATACAACGAAGAGACTTAGCTAGGACGCGATATATATTTATATAAAAGAGTTTGGATTTGTTTGTAATTATATTTTGGCAATAAACCAAGGTTTTGTTTTATGTCGATTTGTTCATTGCATCTGGCGGTGATGGTAAGTTTGGTAACTACGTACAACACTTAGTCTTAATGTGAAGTCATGAGTGTGTGTGTTCCTGGTAACTCTGGCTCTGTGTTGCCAATTACCCCCACCCCGCTGGCCAGGCTCGATATATATATATATATATATATATATATATATATATATATATATATATATATATATATATATATATTCCTATGAGTCCACGGGGAAAATGAAACACGAAAAGTTCCCAAGTGCACTTTCGTGTAATAATCACATCATCAGGGGAGACACAAGAGAGAAATATAACAGTCACTTGATATACATCGAAGAGACGAAGCTAGGATCGGGCTCAGTAAGACACTGTAATATCCCTGTACCTTTCTTGTGTACCACGTATACCAAAAGCGCGAAGAAAATGCTATAGTAGCGTCAGTAAGAAGTGGCGGTAGGGAGAATAAGCGTGAAATTCATGTAGAGCTGAGCATAATCCGTCTCCATGGGAACAGACCCTTCGACCGCTGGGAATAGTGTTCGTGTGGGTGGGTTGCTGCCACTTACACATTGTTGATTGATAGATTTTTTGTTTATATATATATATATATATATATATATATATATATATATATATATATATATATATATATATATATATATATATATATATACATACACACACACACACACACATATATATATATATATATATATATATATATATATATATATATATATATATATATATATATATATATATATATATAATTGTTACAGAGAGGCTGATGTTCAAAGTTGTCGACCGTTAATGGTTCGTGTATGTGTGTGGGAGCAGTGTTTGGACACCGGGGCCAACGATGTAGACAAGAAACTCTTTCAGAAATGAAGACCTTGTGATTTTCAGCCTTGAGGTGAGGTCGGAGGATAAGCATGGCTCGGGGCAATAGTATTGTGAGGCACGTCGGTGGACCAAGGATTCATCCAAGGAAATGTCGGATACGATTATTATTCATGATTAGCGATGCTTTTTTTTTTTTTTCTTTTGTGTCGTCTCGAATGTATAAAGGGAGTTGAGGAGGCGCATCATCATCATGAGGGATGTTGTACCCACGTATTCGGTATGTAAGACGGTCCGTAGACCTGGCGTAATCTCATGTTATAAACGATGGCTTCGTACGTCAGAAAGGCCAGTCAGTATTAACTAGCGAATGTATCATGTCTCCTTCCATGACACGCGCCCGTATATGTGTGTCAAGGTCCCGTACGTATGCACCAGAGCATGTTGGAGTTACTGAGCATATGGGAATTATAACAAAGGATCTCTATCGTAAGCCTAGCCAACTTTGCCCGTGAAAGGTTACAGGCGAAAAAGATTTTAGAACTCATGATATACAATTTTTTTTTTGACGGCCCTTTGACAATATGTTTCTTCTTCTTCTTCTTGGTTGTGAGACGTCATAACCCTTGTGTCTATCATACCGTCGCTCACAACAGTTGTGAGAAGACGGTGATGTCCATATGATGTTCGATCATGATGGTGATTTTTCTTATTTTTTTTCTCTTTTTTAGCGAACATGGTCGCGCGATCTCTGACCTTGTGAAAATCCTTTTGAGAGAGACCTAAAAGGCAGACTGTGCGTAGGGAGCCGCGCTGCATTCTTAACAAGTTTCATGTCAGTCGGCCCAGAAACGAAGGCAAGGCAAAGTGTTCTTGATTATTGGATAGAAGAAGAGAAGGAGGAGGAAGGAGATGAAGAAGGAGATGTAGGAGGAGGAGGAGGAGAAACGTAGCAAAAATAGCTGTGTTTCCTTAGGTATGTAGAGAGGTAGCGTCAAATACGTAGGGGGGGTTTAATTTTGTTATTTAGAGGGTTTCTAAGTGGCCGACCTTGAGGATTTTTGCCCCACACTGTATGCGTGTGTGTTGTGGGGCTTCCCTTGAGCTGGTGGGAGATGGAGGTTGGGGTTGGGGAGGTGGGGGAAGACTATGGGCCAGGGTGGGTGGATGGGTGGTCAAGGTAATGGCCAAAATACGTGGTAGGTTTCCACTTGCCTGGACCCGACCACCCTCCCAGACGGTGGAGGGAGAACTGCTTTAAAAGGACCAGGGTTCGAGTCCTAGGTAAGGTTGTTCAGGTCACCCCGTTTATAGAGTGAGGTGGTGGTGTGTGGTGTTTGTGGTAAGACCATTTGACCAGGTGCTCTTTCCTTAACATGGGAGTGTTTGTGGGACATTATGTTGTCATCCGTGTGTGTATGTGTGTGTGTGTGTGTGTGTGTGTGTGTGTGTGTGTGTGTGTGTGTGTGTGTGTGTGTGTGGACACCTTCATATCAAGAATAATACATAACAGAAGCTTCACACTCACACACCAGTTACCCAATGTGCAAGTCATCAACTCCTCATTACACTTTAAGTGGGGATGGAGGTGGGTGATGGTGGTACAGAGTTGCACCGATTTGCATATTAGGCAAAAAAAAAAACTGATTTCAGGACGAGTAGTGCGATTCAGGAGTGCTGAATGATGGGATGATCAGATTTATGACATGTTAGGCACAGGCAGACATCATGGCATACATTATGTAGCAACGTCTTTGCATTCAGCTGGTGGGTGGGCATTGAGGTAGCGCAAGTGCCTCTTGTGTACTGATTGCTAAGGCCGTTTTTTTTTTTTTAATTGTCTTTTAGAGCCATTTTGTATTACGTTCTTGCATTTGTATTGTGCTGTTTTATGCCATTTTCAGTTGTCTCCGTAAGCCATTTTTTTTTTTACCCTTTAGACCATTGTCTGTCGCGAACCAGAGGCATTTATGTTATTGTTTTTAAGCTATTTTCTGTTGTTTGCTGAAGCCATTTTTTGTTGTTGTTTCATTGAGGCCATTTTTTCTTTGTTGCCCTATGGCGGTTATGTTGTTCTCAATTTTTTTTTTTTCTGTTTCCTGGAGAAAATTTCATTGTTTCGTGAGATGTTTCACGTTAAGTAATGATTCCCATGAGGTATAGGTTTTGTATTAGTGTGTGATGGATGACGGATACATTGATCCATCAAAAGACCAAAGTGATTATACAGTGTCCGCCCACAATGTATTTTCAGAGGCGATGCATGACAGTGGTATATTGTGGGCAAAAGTGTATGACGCCCTCAGGGTGAAATCAATGAGTTACATCTGATCGCTGAGACTAGTGTCTGTAATAGTGTGAGCACCAGCATTCCGCCTCAGTGTGCCTCAGGTTATCTTAAGGGAAGCATGCTCTTTCTTTTACTCTTCCTGGAGACAGAGAAAGCCCGAATTCTAGGCTCACTTGATACTCATAACGCACGATCTTCTTCTTCTTCATCTTCTTCTTCTTCTTCTTCTTCTTCTTCTTCTTCTTCTTCTTCTTCTTCTTCTCCTTCTCCCTCTTCTTCTTCTTCTTCTTCTGCAACACCTCGTCGGTGCCTCGCCTCGTTGAGGAGATCATGATTCCTATGGACCCAAAACATGGACTTGGAGTACTTCAGGAGCCTTGCCAGTTCCATGCCCAGATGTGTCTGTAGAATGGTAGTCAAGGCTAAAAGAGAGATATATGACAAAGTGCTAGATTATAAGTGTGACATGGCTTTTGAAAATGTATTTTGCGGTAAGGGAGAGAGAGGGGGACAAGGCCTTTGCGGGCACCATATTGCCAATTTATCACTTATATTCAGTAAAGAATTAATTTACTGTGCTTATCATAATTATCATAATAGATTTTATTTTCCCACATATTTAGTTTGTAGAAATGGTGTGACCGACCGACTCCAGATGTCCTACTCTCATTTAACGTTAGAATTTATGATAATATCTTGTGCTGTATTGCCTTTGTAATGTAACATCCAGACAAGTTATCCATATGGACGCCTCTCTCTCTCTCTCTCTCTCTCTCTCTCTCTCTCTCTCTCTCTCTCTCTCTCTCTCTCTCTCTCTCTCTCTCTCTCTCTCTCTCTCCAAGGAAAAAAAAATAATATGTATTTTCCCTCATTACTGAATCATAGGATCCTTGGTAATGGTGTTGCCATGATACAATAGTTAACCCTGAGTTGGCTTTCCAAGCGAACTAACCTTATTAAAGAAAATGTAGGAGTGGCCAGACCTGAATAAAAAGTTATTCAAATGATATTGTGCACTGAGTCGATATTCCCCGCTGAAAATGTGGCAAATTTCAACCATGTGAATACTTGCATTGAATATGTTTCTAGGATAGTCTCGGAAGGGGGGAACGCATGTTATTATATTTCCTTCAGCTAGCGTTAAATGATGATAACAATAATGATAATAGTAACATTAATGATTATGATGATAATGATAATTTATTGTTATCCCAATTTCGTTTTGATTGTTATGAATATATTGAATATTTTTCCTATCATAATAACAGTAATCACACAGTGCAGGGGGGGAGACGTGTACTTAAAAAGAAATTATTGATAAGTGTGAATGAAAACGGGTATCATTTCTGTGTTGGAGGGGAAACTGGCCTAGAAAGGCAGACAAGACGAACCTATACTTATATCCATTCAAACACACAGACGAACAAGGGTACTAAGAACGACACATATGGTTGCCCTACACCCACTGTACAGGGATGTATAGCAAAGCTGAAAACGACAGATGCGTCGATAGTGACCGAATTACTGATTACGATTAATGTCGTGGTGTAGTTAATGATGATTGCTAGTTAGGACGATAGTGATGATAAGGAAGTCCAACGGGTCGCTTGAGCAAGACATTATACTGTCCTTGTGTATGATAGCACGACGGTACGATCCTTCAACACGACGGTACGATCCTTAAACACGACGGTACGATCCTTCAACACGACGGTACGACCCTTTAGCACAACGGTACGACTCTTTAGCACGACGGTATGATCCTCCAACACGACGGTACGATCCTTAAACACGACGGTACGATCATTTAGCACGACGGTACGATCCTTAAACATGATGGCACGACCCTTTAGCACGACGGTACGACCCTTAAACATGACGATGCGATCCTTAAACACGACGGTACGACCCTCTAGCACGACGGCACGATCCTTAAACACGACGTCACGACTCTTTTTTTTTTAGGACACCTTACGACCTTCGACTACAAAGTCTCTATTTGGCCTCTGACCAGCCAGCCACCCGGCACTTACTAAGGGTCACAGCCAGCCCGGGCGGTGGAAGAAAACTCGGCAATTTACACGTAAAACGCGAGGGTTTTCGCCCCGCTATATTTTAGCCCCCGGGGGAGAAATGATTTACAGGAGCCGGTGGGTGGGAAAGGCTAGGAGATTGAGTGCCATCTCACGACCTCGGGCATACTGCGATATGTATTGGCGAATGATTTGATAAGGGGGCGATCACACGGCCAGCAGGGACCCCGAAGACCTTGCCCTAACTCAGGGAACGGAAGTGGCGAGGGGGTTTTAGGGATGGTGATTGGGAGGAACCGGCGCCCCTCTTCATGAGACCCTAACAAACAAACCCCTTCCTTATCCCACCCAACGCCTTTCCACCCTACACACCGTTCTTCTCATTGCAGGTAACGGTGAACGGGAGAGGAGGGTAGGGGGTAGGTCGTCATCCTGTGTGGCTCCCTCCTCCAGTAGGAGCGGGAGTTCGGGGAGGGAGTTCCAGAGCGAAGCCTTTGAGGTCATGCCACAGGAGAGATAGGGTGCGGGCCAGTCGTCGTCCTCGTCGTCCGGCCCGGGCGGCAGTTTGTGTTTCCTCAACGGGGCTGTAAATTTGGCACTGAGGGCCCGCGGGCCTCAAAGCTGTCCAGGGAGAGAGAGAGAGAGAGAGAGAGAGAGAGAGAGAGAGAGAGAGAGAGAGAGAGAGAGAGAGAGAGAGAGAGAGAGTTTTAGCTGTGAAGCCTGCACCTCCCACAGCACCTCCCCCAGCCCCCCCTCCACGGTGGTCCAGAGGAAAAGTGTTATTGGTAACGCCGTTAGAGACCCCTCCCCCCCTCCCTCCCTCCCCCCCAAGCCCTCCTCCGCGGACCGTTTTCGTTGATGAAGGGTCGTTATGGTGTGTCTGGCGTAACATGTTGGTCCCATTTTCATTGATGGTTCCTAGCCAACTGCATATATATATATATATATATATATATATATATATATATATATATATATATATATATATATATATATATATATATATATCCAGTGAGAGTAATCGTACCAAGTAATTGACAACTTGAATACGACGGTTCGAATCTTGTTATAACTGTATGGTCTTTGACCCTTAGAATTACGCCAATATTCATACACAAGAGTCGTTCCGTCGTGCTCAGGGGTCAAATGATCATGTTCAGAGGTCGCGCCGTCGTGCCTCAGGGTTTAATGAATATTTTGAACGTGTTTTCGTAAGAAATCTCGTAAGAGATGTTTGTCTGGAGTTCTGGTGGTGTCCGATGGTGACGCGTGTGCTACGAATAGAACGTGTTGGGCGTTCTGGCATGGCGCAGTGAAACGACCGAACGGTGTGAACTTTAGAACGCACTTTATGACGGTTGAACGTGTGAATCCCCCCGTGCCACCACCAGGGCACCGGTACACGATGGATCCCGTCCGGCATGTTGGATTACTGCCTTTTGCCGCTCGCCTCACACGGTCTATGGACAAATCCACCGTTGTGATGCACCCAGCCTCCACCACCTACCCCTACCACCACAACCCCAACACAACCAGATTGGTCGATTCTCGCTCGTGTTGAGGCAGAGCCATATCATAGTAGTAGTAGTAGTACCAGCAGCACTAGTGGTGGTAATTGTACTAGCAGTACTATAGTAGTCGTAGTGGTAGGTAGTAGTAGTAGTAGTAGTAGTAGTATGATGATTGTAGTAGTAGTAGTAGTAGTGGTAGTGGTAGTGTGGACATTGGAGGTCCACTCCTAGCCACCCGTATACTAAGGGCAATACGTTGTAGAAGGGAGTAACTACTGCAGGTGAGGGACACGTAGGCAGGCGGGAAGGTAAGCAGGTTAAGTAGTCGGACCTGTAGATGATAGAGTGTGCCCTGGGATGGGAAGAAGAGGAGGAGGAGGGTTACGGTGGTCCGCGTGTGTGTGTGTGTGTGTGGTTCCCTGTTGAGGATGCTGACGCAGGGCGAGGGAGGAGGGTGTGCACAGTCACAATGTCCACACTGCTGGCGCCCCCTTAGCGTCGACGCTGCTGGCACTGCAGCCAGCCTCGTCAGGTTATGTCCTGAAGGGGGGTCACAGGCTGTTCTTTTGGTACTGGTGTTTGCGTGTGTCCTCCTTACCGAGAGCGATTCTCATATAGTCTCAACTTATATAGTTGGTTAGTTGTGCCAGTCCGGGACCTCCTGCTGCTTCCTCGAAGCTGGACTTCGCGCGGGAGCAGGGCGGGGAGGCCCTCTGCAGAGCCTCCTCACTCTCCGTCCACTGACGTCGTCGTCGTCTCTCTCTCTCTCTCTCTCTCTCTCTCTCTCTCTCTCTCTCTCTCTCTCTCTCTCTCTCTCTCTCTGGCAGTACGCAGTGCCCAACTATGCTGATGGAATTTTGATGCGAATGAATTAGAATTTTTGATTGATTACATTCCCGTCATCGTCCTGAACCAATCATATACCACGCACCCCCTGGCCCTCCTCCTCCCCGCATCAGTCATACCTATCCTCTCCCCCCCCCTCCCCATCCTCCCTCTTCACGCACCCTTCACTCCGTGTCTTTGTACCCTCACACCCCCTTTCCGTGCCCAGGTGAGGGGAGGTGGGACGGGGGGGGGGGTTGATATTGCTGCCTCTGGCCTCCCATAAACTTCCCACAACTCCTCGGGCCCTGTGAGGGAGTGTGCCGGATGGGGACGAGGTGCGTGGGTTCTTAAAGAGAGAGAGAGAGAGAGAGAGAGAGAGAGAGAGAGAGAGAGAGAGAGAGAGGCCTCTGTGTGTGTGAGTGAGCAGCAATGAGGAAGGGAAGGGGGGAGGAGCGGAGGATCGTGTCGAAGACGCTGCTGCACATGATGTGAGTGATAGCCACGCCACCCTCCCCACTTCAGCGCTCCGGGGATACTACTTATTACGTCGGGAAAATACCTGCGGGAAAAAAAAAATCATGAGAGGACAGGATGTTTCGGGGGGAGATAGAAAAAACGGCACGGAAGTACTTACAGGAAGTGGCTCAGGTTCAGGGGAGAAGACCTGTGTGGAAAGTAGAGCGGAGGGAAGCGTGGAGGATGGTCGGTGAGGAGTCGCATGGTAGGGACCAGTGTGACTGGACACCATATGTTCTCTGACGGCGTATTGCAAGGGGGAAGAAGTCGCCTTCATGGTTTGCACTGTGTATTAGGACGTCACCTGACGTATTGCAAGGGGGGAGGAAGTCGCTTTCTTTATTTGTAACTTTAATTAGAAGGGACGAATACTTAGACTTGTACAGGTCTGTATACAGACCACACGGACCCCAAGGTACGAGTGAGGTGGTCTGGGCTCAACACGACTGAAGAAGATGTATTCGTCGTAGAAGCAAAGCGACCCTTAACAGCACGACGGGTACGACCTTTGTATATGATGGCCTTAGCCTTTGACCCAGCTCTTGAGGGTCAGGTAAAGTAGCGTACCATCGTCCCACGTAAACAAGTTAAAGAAAAAATTTATATGCGTACAGTTAGTATGAACGGGGAAGAAAGACTTTATGTATACGTGTTAATGAAGTGAAAGTGATGGGAAAGTTGAAAGAAAATGGAAGACTCAGACTTATAAGAATATACAGTGGGGGACACAAATGGTTCTGGCGTGGAACAGAGGGAGGCGTCTGGCTGAGTGCTTTATCCTGTTGGAGACATCTGAGGCAAGATCAAGCCTGCGACGACAGTACTTTAGAAGAGAGGAGGCCAGAATATCGTGGGGCGGCGGCGGCGGAGGAGGAGCCACCACACTCCTCCGTGTGTGTCACTCCATTAAGGTCATTTGCTTCCCGCCCCCCCCCCCCGCACCCCCTTCAAACTGTAATGGCTGAGAAGAAAGGTTCCTCTCTCCTGACTCTTAACTTATATACGAAGATTATGTCCTTCAGAGCCAGGGAATTTAAGGCTCTCTCAGTGCCACGCTCCAATAGTTATTTAGCGAATTTTTCGTTTTATGGAAGCATATATATATATATATATATATATATATATATATATATATATATATATATATGTAATGATAATAAGAATAATAAAAATAATGCATAAAATCGGTATGAAAATGAAACTCAGTAAGTTCCCAAGTGCACTATCGTGTAATGATCGTCGCCAGGGGAGATACAAGAATGAGACAGAAGGCGCAGAACAGTCATTTGAAGAGACGTAGCTAAGACGCCATTGGGAACAGCTTTTGAAGAACTTTGGCTTTGTATTCCCTGAGGAAAGTATAAGACTTGGTGGGAGTGTGTACATCAGAGCTGTCTGTAAATCTTGTGGGCTGAAAAAGAGAAAAGAATCATTCCTGAAAAAAAAAGAAATATTACTAAAAGGTGACGGCAGCGTATGTTCGCAAACCCTGGCTGCTGCTTTATGTGTCATGGATGACAGCTTCTTTGAGGTTGCAGAATTTTGATAGGAAAACTGTGCCTCTAGGATGAAGTAGAAATTACCTCCTCCCAACTACACCGGGATAGTGACCCTTGCCGAAACCATAGGGAATTTACCCCCTCCTTCGTCTCCACCATCAGGAAGAACACCAACAATGTATATCAAGAAAGCGCACATCCCTCCTCCTCCCTCCAAGCGCCCATCCCTCCTCCTCCCTCCGTCCTTTAGGAAAATACCACACCTTCCCTCCTCACTCCTCACTCCATATCTTTACCTCCACTCCAGCCGGGATATGTATGGGGAAACAGTAGAAATAATTCCCCCCGTGAATAAAAATTTTGTCTTATTGTTATAAATGATATAAAAATGAGAAGATATATCTGGAGGAGGGCCATTCGACCCCAGGAAGTAGAGGGCCAAACTTTTGACGTGTGTTACCATTAAAAGTTCTCGCCCAAGGCGGTGATAACTCGAATTATGAACTCTTATAGAAGGAGTTCCATCACGCAGGCCACTCCCGCCTTGAATCGGGGGTGATGGCTTGGGCGGTGATGGACCAGCTCCGTGCAGCAGCAGGGTAAGGTGTGTAAAAGGGATCTGGTTGGCGTAGGGTTGGTGTGTGTTAACGTGGATGGTCGATCGGAAGGGATTTTTCCTTTTTTTCTTTTTTTTTCCCCCAAAGGCTCTGCATGGATCGGTTAGTGAACCACTTGCAAGGTGTAGTGTGCGCGGCTCTGTTGAGTCTTATGTTGTAACGACGAGAGAGAGAGAGAGAGAGAGAGAGAGAGAGAGAGAGAGAGAGAGAGAGAGACCTTCACGAGTACTTGAGGTTGGACTTTGCCATGACGTAAGGCTAGCCTGGAGAGAGAGAGAGAGAGAGAGAGAGAGAGAGAGAGAGAGAGAGAGAGAGAGAGAGAGAGAGAGAGAGAGAGAGGTCATTTCAGCGACATGTGTCGTTGCTTCTGAGAGGAGATATCTATTTCCAGGAAAAGGTGTCTTAACAAGTCTCTCTCACTGTGTGGTGCTCGGGTACCCTGCGCTCCGTACCGTTCCCCAGGGTGGGACGTACCGTTCCCCAGGGTGGGACGTACCGTTCCCCAGGGTGGGACGTACCGTTCCCCAGGGTGGGACGTACCGTTCCCCAGGGTGGGACGTAGCTCCACTCCTCGTAGCTGTACCATCCCTTTTATTGAGCGGTATACGTTTTCCAAAGACAAACGGAAACAGAATAATGATAATACGTTAAACCATCGTTAACGAAGAAGAAGAGACGGGAAATGGACGGTATTACACAGATCTTTCAGAGCCGTGTACGTTGCCGGCCAGGATATGTTGCCGTCTCCTGACATGACCCAACAAAGCCTCCCGGAGTCAGTGGGTGAAGTTGGAAACACAGGTCAGTCTCGGCCGCGCTGATTACATCTAACTTTCCTGCACTTCTGGAGAGGCTAGGACGACCAGGGTGAGGGAGTTCTCCCTCCTGCCGGCCCTCTCTCTCTCTCTCTCTCTCTCTCTCTCTCTCTCTCTCTCGCGAGGACCGCGGCGGCTTTGCTCTCGCCCTGTTCTGACCCCTTGAGCACGTCGATACGTTCCTCCGAGCATGACGGTACGGTCATCAAGCACGAACACCGACGGACCATGACGGTGCTTGCAGACGACGGACCGACCCTTTGGGTATGATGACCTGCCCCTTCCCCTTCCCCCTCCCACTTCGACCAGATCCATAAAGCCCCCCCCCCCACTCCGTTCATCATGCCGAAGGGTCGTTCCGTCGTGATCGAAGGTCGTACAGGAGTGTTCGTGATGTTCAGCACTTGTACCCAACGGCCGAGTGTATGTGTGTTGCGCGCGCGCGCTCGTGTCTGTGTGTGTGTGTGTGTGTGTGTGTGTGTGTGTGTGTGTGTGTTGCGTGTGTGTGTGTACCCTGAGTGTTGGGAGTATTGCTCTCCCGTCAGTGTTGCAGCGGAGTGAATTTTGGCTTGCGTTGCCCCACTCTGGGTACGACGAACAACGGTTGACAGGAGAGAGAATGGAAAGGGTTCTTACGTGTAGGTGATCAACCGTATGCCTTTGGACAGTAGGTCAGAGAGAGGGAGGTGGTCAGGGACTGTCCAGAGCGGATAGGATGGTGAACGAGGATAGTAAGGTGGGGGAAGGGGACGTCCATCCTGGCTGAGGAGGCTGGCACGAAGCATCAGACACCTGAGGAGGAAGAGCTGAGAGAGAGAGAGAGAGAGAGAGAGAGAGAGAGAGAGAGAGAGAGAGAGAGAGAGAGAGAGAGAGAGAGAGTGGAAAGAAATACAGGAGTGAGAGTGAGGGGCGAGCCAGGCCTGTGAGAGTGCTGGTGGGTTGGAGGGAGAGGACGGCTCTCCCTAATGTGAGAGTGACATTGGACGTGAGGAGGGAGGGATGACATCTCTCAGTCAGTGCTTTATGTGTGCGCGGGGAGGTGGAGGGCTTGATTAAGAAATGTCTTATTTACAGACGAGAGAGAAAGGGTGGAGAAAGAAGATATATCTTTTGAAAGAAAGAAAGAAAAAAAAAGACTTCGAGAAACAGTAGAAATTACTAGACACATTTTGTGTGATGAGAGGACGAGGCACGGTGGTTATGATCGAGACTTGAGACAAAGAAGTCGTGGTTAGGTTCGAGTTTGGTTTCATCCAGCCAGGGGGATACTTAAGCTTGCCATGAAACGGAAAATCAAGGTGTTGGGAAGGAAGGTCGTTCATCACGGTTGATAGACCGAGAGAAGAGAGGGGAAAAAGAAAATATATATATAGAGAGAAAGGACAACCCGATGGCGAGGAACGAGAGACACAGAATGAGAACTGGAGGACTGAACCCTCCCCAGCCAGTGCTGCAGAGAGGTGAGGCACTAGACAACTGAAGAAGAAATGACACAAAAGTAACGTATATAAATACAGATGGACGAGTGGAAAAATGGCAAGAGTTGGCCCGAATTGGAGAATCATAGTTGGGAAAGTGCACGTCATATTGTTGGAGTCTTGGAGACAAAACTTATAGAAGGAGATAAGATCTCACTTGTTCAGTCGAGAGAGATACGAGATGGCGAGGAGGGAAAGAGAAAACAGTGGAGGAGGAGGAGGAGGAGGAAGAGGAAGATTGGCCATTTTGATAAGAGACAGCCTTGTGTCTGGAAATGCTGGAAGGTGGCCCATTCAGGCAAGACGTAATGGGAGGGCTGACTGTAGGATAACAGAACAGTGGTGTTGGTAATGTATAATCATGTTGAGAATTTTAACGAGGCGGAGTAGATATAGTATGATAGCAGCGGAGGAGCAGTGAGGATGGTACGTGATGTAGCGAAACACACATTTCTCACATGTGATGAGGTGCTGATATGAAAGGTTTTCTTCTCGGAGACAAGAGCCATGGGAGACCCAGTTTCATGGAGTGTCTAGAGGAAAGTTCCCTATAACAACATTCCACTGAACATGCAAATATCAGGAGGACTGAAATACCACCATTACTGGCTCATACCTTCCCACACATGTCATACCCTGGTTGTTGGAGATATAGGATACACCAGTTCGCAAAAGTGAATAATGTAATGCTCGAGTTAGATTACTACGTGGTACACCAGGACTTAGAAAGAGCAGCGTTGTAACCTGACTCAAAGGAGGAAATGTGATTGTGAATATTATACACGCAACTTGTTATGGAGTTCGGTAGCTAGGAAGCAGAGGACGGAGGAACAGCATGGCTACTTTACCTCCTCCCGCCCCCAAGACACAGAGAGATAGGGTTGAAAAAGAAGAAGGAGAAGCAAACGTGGTGTAATAAAAGATGGTAACGAGCCAAGAAGCTTAGCGAAGTGTTGTGACAGAGATAACAGGAGGCCAACCAACACTGTAGACGTTTTAAGTGGGGAAAGAAACGAAGTTACCTGCTCGCTGAGAGTGTCCGATCGTTGTTGCGTTCAAGGCGTCATGCCGTCGTGTTCAGGGTGTCGTACGCTTGTTGGGTTCAAGGCGTCATGCCGTCGTACTCAGGAGGTTGACTGACTGAGGTTTGTGATGTCCATTAATCGATTTCGGAAAAACAGATTACCCCTGTGGCCAGCCAGCTGACCCTGACTCAACTCTCACCAGCTAAATTTGATTACGGAATAGTTTGTTGCTGTGGCGCTCAGTCCTCCACCACACGCTGGTGTGGCACTCAGTCCTCCACCACACGCTGGTGTGGCACTCAGTCTCCCACCACACGCTGGTGTGGCATCAGTACCGAACGATGGGTGGCACAGTCCACCAACACGCTGGTGTGCAATAGTCTACACCAAAGCTGGAGTGTGGCTCAGTCTCCAACCACACGTGGTTCTAGTGGGAAACAGTCTCACCACTCGCTGGTGTGCACTCAGTCTCCACAAGCTGGTGTGGCATCAGTGCTCACCGACGCTGTGTGGCTCAAGGCTCACCACACGTGGTGTGGACATTCTGTGTGCCATTCCACACTCGTGGTGTGGCACAACGATCCTCCACCAAGCTAGGTGGCACTCATCCTCCACCTACATGCTGGTGTGGCGCTCAGTCCTCCACCACAACGCTGGTGTGGCACTCAGTCCTCCACCACACGCTGGTGTGGCACTCAGTCCTCCACCACACGCTGGTGTGGCACTCAGTCCTCCACCACACGCTGGTGTGGCACTCAGTCCTCCACCACACGCTGGTGTGGCACTCAGTCCTCCACCACACGCTGGTGTGGCACTCAGTCCTCCACCACACGCTGGTGTGGCACTCAGTCCTCCACCACACGCTGGTGTGGCACTCAGTCCTCCACCACACGCTGGTGTGGCATTCTGTCCTCCACCACACGCTGGTGTGGCACTCAGCGCTCCACCACTCAACGTCAGAACGACTTTACCGTCTTTTCAGACCTCGTCTGGTCGTCTTTCGGGCCAGTGTCCAGGGGGGGGCGCTCTGGCCGGTAACCCTTTGTCGCTCTGGGTTTTCCCCCCACACATTCCACTAATTTCCCCGAGAATTGCATTAGTTTCCCCGCCACGTCTGTGTAAATCTTTTTTTTCCCCCTTTGTTCCTCGTTTTCTGTTTTCCTCCATTATTTCGTATCTTACGTTTGAATTTGAAGTCCGCGCGGGCAAAACTCCCAGCGCCCTCAACGGGAAGAAAGAATGCTCGTGAAAGTTTGTAACAAAATATTGTTTTAACTTCTGACAGTAACATTATGAGCGGAGACTTTGGCACAACTACCTTGTACCATCTTGGAATAAACTAAATGCATATATATATATATATATATATATATATATATATATATATATATATATATATATATATACTGGCTGATAACCACGAGACATGAAACACGATAAGTTCCCAAGTGCACTTTCGTGTAATTATCACGTCGTCAGGGGAGTTGCGAGAATGGGGTAGAGGACGTGGTAATGCTTGTTTACCAATGGCGTCATAGCTACATCTCTTCCTTGCATATCGACTGACTTTTATACGTCTTCTCTATCTCATTCTTGTATCTCCCCTGACGGTGTGATCATTACACGAAAATGCACTTGGGAACTTATCGTGATTCATTTCCCTCATTGGTTATCAGCAAATACTAGATCACACGCACCATTGTGACCTCTTGCAATATATATATATATATATATATATATATATATATATATATATATATATATATATATATATATATATATATTATATATATATATTATACTTCGGTAGAACTAAGTTCCCAGTTGCTCTTTTCACTGTATTTTCTGCAGTTACACAAGTGAGCTCTCTCCCTCCCTAGGGCATTATTGGACTGACACAAATTTAGCAAAATCTTGAACACTCTTATTATAGTGTACACAAAGACGGGAGGTACGAAATCCGAGACACAACCTCAGGATGGCTGGAGGGAGAATCCAGTGTGCGGGGTCGTCGGACCTCACATGTGAGATGTAGGTACATAAATGCTCCCTTAGGTCCTCATTGATGCTTTGAGGGGCCACATGATCTCTAGAACAAGGAGTGAAGAGATTAGAGATGGAAAGATGGAATGAAAGAGGTATCGGGGCTTGAAAATGCAAGAGGGTGGGAGGCGTGCCGGAGATAAGAGTGATTGTGGTATACAGGGGGCGACGTTCTATGCGTGGTTTGACTAGGGCATGTATGGCGGTAAGGGAAACCATGGGTGGGGGGGTAATATCTGTGGAGCTTGGCTGCAGAGAGCTCTTGTTTCGGTGCATTATACGTGGGAGTTAGAGAGGAGATACGAACAAATAACTGGCCGCTCCCGGCGCCACGTGTGTGGCTGTGTGTGTGTGTGAGGGATGAATTAGCTGTGGGCATGTTGGGCTGGGAGCGGACACCCCCCCTCCAAACATTGCAGGCAATCATCGCACAAGCTGACACGGAGAGGCAATTAGTTCTGTGGCGGGGTGAGGGAGGGTGCGGGAGTGTGTGGCGGGGTGAGGGAGGGGGAGGGAGTGTGTGTGTGTGGGGGGGGGGGATTGTTGCGGGCAGCGTCTGCGGCTGTCCTGCGGCTTGTAGTGGGGATGCGGTGTGGTGTTTTTTCTTCTTTTTTTAGTGGTGGCGTGTGGTGGTTTATGCAGTGTTAGTTCGTCTGTTAAACTGAGTTGTGATTCCAGGGTTGTGTTTTGTGGGGAGTGAGTGGGTCGTGCCTCCCTGGTGTGTGGGATGTGTAGGTCGACGTCTGGATCACCTCTGCCTCCAGCAAGTGTCTCGGCCACCAAGTGTATGTGCATGTAGTCGCCGCGAGGGACGAGTGTGCCTCTAAATCGCCCCATATGACTCGCGATTTTCTTCGAGTGCTGAGCTAAGAGGAGCGTGGGATGAGGGCACTTCGGAAGATGCGACCAACTCACTCCTCCTCCAGGCGGCTTCACTTTCTCGATGACTTCAGTTTTATTTGATCGTAGTTTGACTTCCTGGGCACGACGGTACGATCCCTCATCGCGACCGTTCCTTAGTGTCGTTCGGTCGTTAACCCGCCCGTCGTTTTCATTCACATCTTCGTTTAGTGAAGATCCGTTTAACCTGAAGTGTAAGGATCAGGTCAAACTGAAAACGGTACTTTATACATATGATTTTCTGTTTATAGAGGATTGAATGGCCAAAAGACTCATTACTCTGGAATTTGCCGGAGTCAGTAGCTCATAAATGGGTTTAACATCTACCCTAACGCGGCTCATAACTTGAAGATTCAACCTACGAGTTAAGTCATACTTGATACGTATATATTTTCATTTTCCTTCCAACATCTAATGAACTGAGGAGCATAAGACCCATAATTTTCGTCTGGAGTTATGCTTCGTATAAAAAGTTTGATCCTGCAACTTATCCTGGCTTATAACTTCGGCCATGGAATCTGGTACAGATGTTGCAGGTGTTATTGCAAACAACATTGCCACCATTCTTGTATATTTCCCAGTCACCGTACAGAACTGCAGGAGACGCAAGCGCTCCACGGGATGCCCCTCCTTATCTTTTTTTTTGATACTTTGGAAGTGTATCTTACGACTACAGGAAATGTGTTCGACTACACCGGGGACCTGGATGTGTCTCTGCACGGTTGTGCTACTGTGTTCCATGTCTGTCTGTTGTGTCAGTGGGGAGGTATTCCTGAGTGTGGAAGCATGCTCTCCAGGACTGTCCAAGTGTGAATTACGTGACATCTCTCCCGTCTGCGGCGTAGACGTCACAACCTGGGTGCTTTCAGTCGTTCCCAAGTAGCTCAAGAACCTCGACATCATTCTTGAAATCGTTAGTCTTATCATCTCTTCTTTTGAAGGTGTTTGGTATCCAGCCTGGCATAATTTCGAGAGTGGCACCTTCACCCCCGACTCTCAGTGGCACCAATTCCTTAACCTTTCAAGTGGCACTCGTAACGTCCTCGTCTATAGGAGCCTCAACCCGCCTCTCTCAGCAGCACCCGGATCCCACCACTCTCTTAGCGGGACCTGCTGGGTCGTACCTCTCCTCTCACCGGTGGGACTCCTGCAGCGTCGCGCCTCTCTCTCTCTCTCTCTCTCTCTCTCTCTCTCTCTCTCTCTCTCTCTCTCTCTCTCTCTCTCTCTCTCTCACCGCCTATCTCCCCGCTGGTCCGCTACAGTGCCGCCGATGGTAACAGAGATCAGTCCTCTGGTTGGACCCCCACCCCACCCACTCCACCGTCTCTTTCAGGTGCGAGCCCGGCCCCCTCCCTTCCCCTCGCCGCCTCCCACTGATCTCCTCCCACTTATGCTTTCCCACCGGCAGCAGCAGCAGCAGCAGCAGCAGCAACCTCTTCTTCCTCCGGCAGACGAGATTGACTAAGATGGTTCCCGGGAGGTTGATACGGCCCTTGTTACTGCTGCTGCTGCTGCTGTTGTTGTAGGAGTGTCCGCCGGGAATGTTGACGTGTGTGTGTGCGGCCAGGGAGGATGGTGGTGTGGGAGAGTCACACACACACACACAGTAGGGCGGGCGACCCGGTGCATTCCCTCACATCCTCGCTGGAACGTCTCCGTTATTTACGGTTCTCGGGCTTCTTTTGTCCACGTTTTCTGTTCCTCCTCCTCCTCCTCTTGTTTCCACAGGGAGGAGGAGGAGGTGGGAGAGGCGGCGGTGGGATATTACTCTCCTTATCTCGTTCGTGTCGCATTCTTCACCTTTAAGGGCAAGCTCTCTCAGTTGGGAGGCACGTGAACTAGTCTTGCCCTTTATCCCAAACATCCTGCCAAGGAAGATTGGTCATGTCCACGTATTGTTTTACTCATGGCTTCCTAGATCTCTCGCCCCTCGCGCTCGATACGTTCTGATACGTTTGATAAAAGATTATATGCATCTGTTGTATCTTTCTTCTTTTTTTTTGATGGATTATCTTCATGGGAGTGTTTAATGACATTAAACCTTTCCTAGGGTTCATTCTGCGTGTCCTGCCTTAATGGAAGGCTGTGGTATTGACTGTTGTTAATTGATTCTTGTATTTCGCTCGGGATGAATTCCAGCCTCCAGAGGGGGGAACATGTTCATCCATTGCTGTAAAATATGTTTCGTAGAAGACTGTTGTGTTCTACGTCACGACCCGGGGGTGGGGGGGACGTCATCTCTGCCACGTTGTGTATATATATATACTACTTGACGACCCGAGGAAGGTCTCGAGGACGACCTTGTGTCCCGCATCATGACCCACGGCAAGGCCTCGAGGACGACCTCGTATCGTACATCACAACCTTCAGGAAGGCCTGCACTGTGCAGGAGTCTTCATTAAACCATATTCACTCGCTTCTTCCCTTAAATCGTTTCGTATCTGTTCATTGTTGACTCCATGCGTATGTATAAATGTCCATAAGTTATTGATATGGTTTCCATCATTGTTCTTTAATGTGTGCGTCCTGTTATGACGATTTCTCTCACTGTCAAGTTCACAGGTTTTCTACTCTTAGTCTTGAGTCATCGTACTTTCCTCTGTCACTTAGTGTATTACACAGTATTTTCAATCGGTATTGTACTTTCCTCTCTCACATCACTGTAATTTACACCATCACTGAGTTTATCTAATTCTCTTCCTCAATCCTTCCATGGACCCCAGAGGGCAACTTCCACCCCCATATTCTCATTCATCACCGTTGACCCTCGTATACCGTAACAGCTTACACTAGTCTCTCATTCTTCAGTTTCCGTATTGCTGTCAGTGTGTTTCTCCCCGATCCGCTTTCGCCCACGTAACTTTAAGTAACTCTTCTTTTCCTTCTCACAACTTCCCGCTGTTGCAGTCTGCCAACGCTGCACTAAGTCATTCTGTGTTCAGTTTGTGTACACAAGAAACTCCTGCTGTGTACTGCTCGTGTCACAGATCTCTCGCGCCCCAACTTCAGTTATATTTCTCCAAAATACATATATACCTGTGTATATATATATATATATATATATATATATATATATATATATATATATATATATATATATATATATGCGTATCATTTTTTTTTACCTTGGCTTCTAATGCTTTTCTCTTCCATCTTTTGTCCTGTTGCGCTTTTGTTTTCACGCTGGGGAACAAGGGTAGACTCCCTCCCTCCCTCTATGTCTTTCCCTCCCTCCCTCCCTCCGTCTATCCTTCTCCCCTCACCGTGCTCGTTCCCTGCTCGGTCGCCTCGCCATCCTTATTGCCAGGTTCCCTGCTTCCTAATGCACCGCCTCTCTCTCTCTCTCTCTCTCTCTCTCTCTCTCTCTCTCTCTCTCTCTCTCTCTCTCTCTCTCTCTCGCTCCGGCTCTCTCCCTCATAGACTCGTTACGCCCATAATGCACACTTCTGATGGCCAAAATGGTTCCTCTACCGGTCCGTTTTTACCCCTTCAGAGTGGTCGAGCCGCGTTTTATTTCCTCGGGGTTTATATATTTTTTTTCTTCGTTTGGTTTTACCTTTCACGAGGTGAATGGGGTGTGGGTGTTGTTTATAAGGCATCTTATGCGCGTAGGGATACGACTTGACGATCGTTTGCTCAAAGGGTGGTAGTAGCAACAACCTCGTGCTCAAGGCTCATATCGCCGTATCCAAGGGTGGCACCTTCGTGCCCAAGGGTCGTGACTTCGTACGCAAGGGTCGTTCCGTCGTACCCAAGGGTCGTTCCGTCGTACCCAAGGGTCGTTCCGTCGTACCAAGGGTCGTGACTTCGTACCCAAGGGTCGTCCCGTCGTGCCCAAGGGTCGTGACTTCGTACCCAAGGGTCGTTCCGTCGTACCCAAGGGTCGTTCCGTCGTACCCAAGGGTCGTTCCGTCGTATCCAGTGGTCGTTCCGTCGTACCCAAGGGTCGTGACTTCGTACCAAGGGTCGTGACTTCGCACCAAGGGTCGTTCCGTCGTACCCAAGGGTCGTTCCGTCGTACCAAGGTTCGTTCCGTCGTCCCCCTGGATCGTATCCCCGTACGCAAGGGATGAATGCCTTCTTCATGTGTCGGTGTGTGAGTAGACCCCACTGTGGTCCTGGTGGCCTCGCGTGTTGTCTGAGAATTATGAATTCCTTCATGGTGTCCGAATATATATATATATATATATATATATATATATATATATATATATATATATATATATATATATATATATATATATATGTGTGTGTGTGTGTGTGTGTGTGTGTGTGTGTGTGTGTGTGTGTGTGTGTGTATTATACGTGCCTTCATATTTACACTTACAGTTTCGTGAGTATACGTACATAGGTATACCCACACACACACACCAGATGGGACCCTACGTCCGTAAAACTCCCTCCCTCATACATTACAAATAAGTAATACCATACAGGTCATTTGACGCACGCAGAGGACATGTTTTTTATCGTCTCCTCGTCCATGTCATACACTATGCCTGATTCCCCAGGCAGTGTGTGTGTGGAGAGTCATATTACCATCACACTCGGGTTGATTTACGGTTGGCTCACCCCCCCCGGCTCCTATCTCACACTTAATGAGCAACTGAGGAGGGACCAGACATCATTATAGGCACGCCACACACCGTTCACCAAGGAGGATTGGAAAAGCCTCATACAGTCTTCTCCTCTGTGAGGTAGCCATGTACGGCGACACCTGTACACAGGAGTGTTGCATTTGTGCCAAGGGCAAGACAGGCTCCGACGACGTCCTCCGTTGAGGGGGAGGGGACGGACGGTACTTGCTGATCCGTTTAAACAGAACCGTTGCGTGACTGGAGGCACTTGTTAAAGGCATCCACCTTCCAGGCACTGCTGTACTGCACTGCGTGGGTTCAGATTTTACTCTGTCCTTCAAGAGGTCGTCTTGCGAGAGGTCATGGTGGCAGAGGTCATCATTTTCGACGTCAGAGGTCATTAGAGGTCATTGTGTAACTGGGGTCACATGTAACGCGGGTGGCGGTTGTTTGACGTGTGTGTGTGTGTGTGTGTGTGTGTGTGTGCGTGTGTGTAGCGGTAGGTACATACATACACACGTCCCAGAGACAGATGACAGAGGGATACTCGTGTGTAAGGGCGATTATGTCAAGTATTAAAATCACTACTTTGAACTTACGTCCCGAGTTTGATGACAAGTTAGGTGATTAGAATGCCATACCCCCGGCCTTGTCCCCCGTAGTTTATGGTCGTGTACGTACTGCCGTATCTAAACATAACCGACCATCACTGCTCACGGTGTTTGTGGCCTTTATTCCCCCCCTCCCGCTGTGTTATCCTGTCTCCATCTATATAGGGTAAGAGTTTACGAGGCTGTTTGTGACCCCCTGCAGTTAACCTGGTCATAGACCATCTGGTCTTGTGTTATCTGGCTCTCCCCATGTAATGGATCCCTTCCCATCACTCTCGAAGTTCGTAGAAACCTGTTTTCGAATCCCATTACACAAGGTGAACATCCCCGAGTTGTGGTTTCTTGCCGAAAATGGTTTCAGTCTTCGGACGGGGAGGGTTCGAGCTTCAAAGAACAGGCTTCGGATCACAGGAGCGCGTGCGTTCACATCTTCAGATCTCCGGAGCACGGGTTCGAATATTTGAACCATCGTTTCCAAGCTTAGAAATGCGGTTTTCGAATCTTTAAAGAGTCGCGTTTTCAAGCGTTAGTTTGAGTCATGTTATCAAATCACAGCGAGGTCGAGTCGCGTCTCAGATGTTCGAATCGTTGAGTCACGTTTCGTGAATTATTGTCGCGTGTTCCAATCCTGTCCGGTCTCGGGCGTCACGTTTTCGAATCGCAAGAAAAGCCGAGTCGTTCGTTGGAGGTTCGAGTCGTCTTTTTTTTGTCTGGTACAATTGAAGTGGGTAGGTGGGTGGGTAGGTGGGTGGGTAGGTAGGTGGGTGGGTAGGTGGGTAGGTAGGTGGGTGGGTAGGTAGGTGGGTAGGTAGGTGGGTAGGTAGGTGGGTGGGTAGGTAGGTAGGTAGGTGGGTGGGTAGGTAGGTGGGTGGGTAGGTGGGTAGGTAGGTGGGTGGGTAGGTAGGTGGGTAGGTGGGTGGGTAGGTAGGTGGGTAGGTGTGTGGGTAGGTAGGTGGGTAGGTAGGTGGGTGGGTAGATGGGTGGGTGGGTGGGTAGGTAGGTGGGTGGGTAGGTGGGTCGGTCCACTTGTTAACATCGATTGCTGGAGCGAGGATGATGATGACTTTGTACTTCACGCTGAGTGAGGGTGATCAATACTGCTGGTGTGGTGGTGGTGGTCCTCTCTCTCTCTCTCTCTCTCTCTCTCTCTCTCTCTCTCTCTCTCTCTCTCTCTCTCTCTCTCTCTAGCCTGGTGATGGTGGCTGGTTGTTCGTGGTGGTGGTGATCTGGGGGGGTCGCGTTGGTGTAAAGGAGGGGAAGAGGTTAAGGGGTGGTGGGGGGAAATGAGGGGAGGGGGAGAGACCAAGAGCCCCGTCTTTGTTGTCATGGAGTTAAGGGAGGATGGTCTTTGTCGACCCAGCGTGAGGAGGTCTTCTCATTGAACTGTTACTTAGGTAATGTATTATGAAGGACGTTGGCAAAGGAGAGTGGACGAAACCCCCTTTCACAGGAGGAGAGGATGCTGAGGGGGTCAACCTATCGAGAAAATATAGTGGTATAAATGGTACGGAAGCCATATGTATATGTGGGACCCTTGATTACACACACACACACACACACACACACACATATATATATATATATATATATATATATATATATATATATATATATATATATATATATATGTATATATATATATTGATAAGGTAATACTGATTAGCTTAGAAATAATTACGTTTTCCTCTCGATATTGGGAAACTACTGATTTATGAAAATATGCCAAGAATTCTGAGAACCCTCGACCATTGTGAATGCAGAACAAAAGGTATAATATGTAATTAGCATCTCTGAAGGATGGATAATGATTCGTAATTTACCTCGTCATTAGCCATCATCTACAGTTATCAGCTGTCGTTTACAGTCATCTACAGTCATCAGCCATCATCTACAGTCATCAACCATCATCTACAGTCATCAACCATCATCTACAGTCATCAACCATCATCTACAGTCATCAGCCATCATCTACAGTCATCAACCATCATCTACAGTCATCAGCCATCATCTGCAGTCATCAACCATCATCTACAGTCATCAGCCATCATCTACAGTCATCAGCCATCATCTACAGTCATCAACCATCATCTACAGTCATCAACCATCATCTACAGTCATCAACCATCATCTACAGTCATCAACCATCATCTACAGTCATCAACCATCATCTACAGTCATCAACCATCATCTACAGTCATCAGCCATCATCTATAGTCATCAGCCATCATCTACAGTCATCAGCCATCATCTACAGTCATCAACCATCATCTACAGTCATCAGCCATCATCTACAGTCATCAACCATCATCTACAGTCATCAGCCATCATCTACAGTCATCAACCATCATCTACAGTCATCAACCATCATCTACAGTCATCAGCCATCATCTACAGTCAACAGCCATCATCTACAGTCATGTTTGCTCGATGATACATAGGGACACTATAGAAATATAGACTGGAAATGTTTAGAAAAACTCTGGAAAGAAATATGGACTGGAAATGTTTACAGATACCCTGGAAATTGATGTAGACTGGGAAAGTTTGGAAATACCTTGAAACTGAGCGCGGTCTGGAAATGCTTATAGATGCCTTGGAAATAGATATAGACTGAATATGTTTATAGATACTCTGGAAATAAAAAGATATAGACTTGAAATATTTGGAAGTACATTATGAAGGTAGGCTATGTTTGGAACACTGGGTATGACCCTTGGTGGCAAATTGAAGTGTTTCATACCATGCCTATGTCAGGCCCCCGAGGATCGCCGCAGAGAGAGAGAGAGAGAGAGAGAGAGAGAGAGAGAGAGAGAGAGAGAGAGAGAGAGAGAGAGAGAGAGAGGTACCAACTTCTCATTTCAACCACAGTGAGTCGTGGGTAGTAGACTAGGGAAGAGTAGCCATGATGGATATTAAGGTAAGTGACGAACCTTCTTCGTTAGGTAAGGAGAGGGTACTGAGTCAAGAACCACTCAGATGACGAGAGAGGGCCGAGTATTGAGGCAGGAACCACTCAGACGACCATAGAGGGCAGGAGTATTGAGGCAGGAACCACTCAGACGACCATAGAGGGCAGGAGTATTGAGGCAGGAACCACTCAGACGACCACAGACTGCAGGAGTATTGAGGCAGGAACCACTCAGACGACCACAGAGCAGGCCGAGTATTGAGGCAGGAACCACTCAGACGACCACAGAGCAGGCCGAGTCTATCTACTCTAGACGACCACACAGAAGGCGGGAGTATCTGGGCTGCTGAAGTGTTTGGTCGGTCCTCTCCCGCTTGATTAATACTGTGTGCACACACACACACACACACAGCTCTTACTCTTATATATGGAGATGTGGCCCACATTTAATATCTGGATTACTAGCGCAAAGGGGGACGGGACTGATGGGGGGGACGGTGCCTCCTCGCCTTGCCTCCGACGCGTTCCCACCGCTCCCTGCTGGAATACATATATATACATATGTATATCTGTACCCTGATGGTTTAGATCTTGATGGACGTTTAGGTGGTTGTGGCCGCGTTGGTAGGGGAAGGATGAGATCTGTTAGTAAACGGCTCCACCGCCTCGCTGATGTTATCTCCGAGCGTCGCACAGCTTCTCTGTTGTCGTAGACTGTACGTCTGGCTACGGCGCTGCTCGAGTTATCTTAGCCTTCTGTCGCCTCCCTCGGTTTGAGGGTGTTTAAGGGCGATATGGTGTTGTCGGTCATCCGCCTCTTGTGTGTCTGTCTCTATCTAGACAGTGGCTGCGTCCTTTACGATAATTGCGATTATCATTATTTTCTTTTCTTTTTGCGTGAGTTTCCCTTGCATCGCGGAGTCTCCCGCTTAATTTGGAGGCGATGATGCCCAAGGATGGCTTTTGATCCAGGGAAGTTGTTGCCGATGATCAACGTGATTCCTCCAGCTGTCACCACCGGTTAACCCCATCGGCCACGGGGCCAGCAAGACGACGACGATTCCTCCATTGACTCTTGAGGTCGTCGGAAGGTGGAACGAGGAAGGTCGTCTGCGGCTGGAGAAAAGAACCGCCTTCGTAAGTGGCGCAAAAACATCTTAACTTCATAAATGGTTTTCTTTTGAGGTCGCATCGAAGGCCATTAATTAATTATGGAGTCAGAACTTCGGGGGTTGAGAGCTTCACTCTAATCCAGGTAAGGAGCTTCGGGTCATTTGGGTATGACTTTTCTTGAGGAAACTTAAACGTTGGGGGGACATGAAAGATCCCTGTTATTCTCAAGGTCAAGCGACCATCCCCCTCACTCGAACGAGTAGATTGGTGTGCTTGGGTGACCTTGAACTCTCTCTCTCTCTCTGCACCACACCAGACCACCTGTGTCTGTGTGAGATTACAAGGTCGTTTGTCAACGTCAGTACGACCAGAGCAGGAAGCGCCGACCCTGTGAGAGCATGGTGTCTACTGACAATATATTAACTCAACCTCTTTTTTTGTATAGAAGGGGAAAAAGTGCATTGATTATGAGGTCAGAGAGTTGAACGGGAAGGTCACAGGGGTAACTTTTTGAGAGGAAAGGACGATGATTTGAGATGCGTGTCAATATTCATATTCGAGTCTCGTCTGTGGTGTGTTCTAGTTGAGATTTTATCTGTCCATCTGGCAAGAGTTGAAGTTTTGCTAGCTGGTGTTTCTGTCATGACGGTTTTGACCTCTCGATTGCGACGGTACGACCCATGCCCACGACGGTACGACCCTTACCCACGACGGCACGACCCTTGGGTATGAATACCTGGCCGTTGATACAAGTTTTAAGAGTCGAACTCTCGTGCATATGGTAAGAGTGTTGGGGACACAGGAGAAGGTAAAGGAGTTCCAAAGCATGGCGGTGCAGTGAAAGAAACAGACGTCACAACGACCCATCCTCCTTCATTCACCTGGGGGCTCTGGTCGTCAAGGTGTCGTCTGCCATGCCCCTGTTCGCCGGGGTACGAGGCCCAATTCTCTCCTGGCTCGCAGGGCGTGCCTTGACCACCTCCCCCTACTGTCATTCATGCCAGCCATACAGACCCGGGTGGTTGAGACGCCCGTCATGGTCTGCCATGCTGCTGGGCCCGGGGGAAGGTGGAGTGAGGAGGCGGTGGTTCTACGTGGTGTCTGCTGTACCGCCGGCAGTAGCCGAGGGGAGAGGAGGGGAAGTCGGCAGACGTTGCCTGGGGAGCATAGATTGACGCAGTAGGGCAGCACCTGGGGAGCATAGATTGTGACGCAGTAGGGCAGCACCTGGGGAGCATAGATTGTGACGCAGTAGGGCAGCACCTGGGGAGCATAGATGGTGACGCAGTATGGCAGCACCTGGGGAGCATAGATTGTGACGCAGTAGGGCAGGACCTGGGGAGCAGACATTGTGACGCAGTAGGGCAGGACCTGGGGAGCATAGATTGTGACGCAGCAGACATCATCGCCTGGGGAGCAGAGACTGTCCATATGACCCGGGCTTTTAATGGCGGGGCGGGTCACCGACCGTGTGCACACTTTGATCCACCAATCAGATTAGAGCGCTGGCCCGGAGCCGTACGGTGGCCCGAGGGCACTGACACACGGACCCGTGTGTGGCCCGCACCGCTGGTGCTCACCGGCGTCGGAGAAATATATTTCTTTTCGTGTGATAAATTCCTAGATTTTTTTTCTTATTGTTCGGCACGAGTCCAGTGTTGTAGACTGTGGTACGCACGCACATAGAACACCCGCACGTGTGTGTGTGTGTGTGTGTGTGTGTGTGTGTGTGTGTGTGTGTGTGTGTGTGTGTGTGTGTGCTGCTGCTGTGTTCTGGTGTTTGTGTTTCGTGTTACAGTTGCATGTTTCAGCAGTAGTTGGTCTTGGTGAAACCTAGGAGTTTCGACATTTTTTTTTTTGGCCTCTGTTGCCTCATTTATTTCCCAGTATCAGCCAGCAATCTCCTGGTGCCGTTATTACCGTTGTCTGCCACTGTTTCTGAAGCCGTTTTTTTATCTGTTGTTTTCGTCTGTCGCACGTATATACCCTCTCTCTCTCTCTCTCTCTCTCTCTCTCTCTCTCTCTCTCTCTCTCTCTCTCTCTCTCTCTCTCTCTCTCTCTCTCCCCTTTTTATCTCTCTATTTTGTATTTTTGTCTTTTTTTTCTTTTGTAAACACTCGTTATGACAAATCGTTCACACCGCCGACCATTCTCCTCCTCCTCCTCCTGCTGCTGCTCCTCCTGCTCCTCCTCCTCCTCCTGTTCGCCTCCTGCCTGCCCCCTCCCCGCCCAGCTGTCGCGCCCTCGACTGCATTACTGTTAACAGATGAGGAGCGAGGAGCGAACGCCAGGCAGATCAAACATTTAATCCAGCCTCTCCTCCTCCTCCTCCTCCTCCTCCTCCTCCTCCTCCTCCTCCTCCTCCTCCTCCTCCTCCCCCTCCCTCACTGGCAACACAAATATTTACCAGGAGATGCCAGGGCTTCCATGACACTGACTGGAATGAGAGGAGGGTCCTACGTACCCCTCCAACACCTCCACAGCCACACAGCGAGGCGATTTAATGCATTGGGTAAATCCTTTACGGTGTGGCGCTGGGTCGTGGTGGTTGCGAAGGGGGTTTGGTGACGCAGGAGTTTCTTACCTACCTTACCTACCTACCTACCTACCTACCTACGTAGCTACCTTCCTTCCTTCCTTCCTTCCTTCCTTCCCTCCTTCCTTCCTTCCTACGTATCTCCCTTAGGGGGAGAGGGCGATGTGCAGGCTCTGGCAGGTGTGGGCAAACCAATTACCAGAAGGTCACTATATATATATATTTTTTTTCCCCTCATCATATCTCTCGTTGATAAGACGTTGGATTGGGTGTTGGTAGGTTTGGTACCGTGTATGTATGCGTGTGTGTGTGTGTGTGTGTGTGTGTGTGTATGTGTGTGTGTGTGTGTGTGTGTGTGTGTGTGTGTGTGTCAATTGGTAGCTCTCGTCACACAGTAGATGTGTTGTTTTGGGCCACCGTCACATAGCTCCTTCGTCACACAGTACACGTCTTATCTTGATCACCGTCACACAGTTACGAAATACCTGCACTGGTTCACAGCAGTTCGCGTAGACCCAGGTAAACGCCAGGTATGTCGAAACGCCTTAATTAACGGCTGTTTTGACCGGCCAGTTAGCGGAGGTGGTACGAAATCACGCGTTTGTCTTGATTAACGGCGGTTGTGATGACTGGCCAGGTAGAAATCAGGTGGAGCATCGCAGGACTTGTTTACGAATTATCAGCTGATTTGATTGGGTAGGGAAGGAGGGGGTCGGTGGTGGTTGGGGCTAGGGTGGAGGGGAAGTGGTCCGCGTTTTCTAATTAAGGGCGTATCATTTCCTTATAGATCGAAAACGACGGGTAATGATTTACTCTTATTTTATTTTTTGATGTATTTTGCAATGTTATTTTTTTTTTTCGTGTGCCGGGTTGGTACTTGGTACGACCACTCTGGTCACTGCATTGTTTAGATTATAGTAGTAGTAGTAGTAGTAGTAATAGTAGTAATAATATGTTACTGCTCTATTACTTATAATGATAATGATAAGAAAAAAATTTATTATCTTCCTGCTAGAAAGCTAATATTGTCTGTAAAGACGATATTATTCTCTGTGAGGTCAAAGATGGATACAGTACAGCAGTGTATGTAGACAGTTTATATATATATATATATATATATATATATATATATATATATATATATATATATATATATATATATATATATATATATATATATATATATGTATGTATGAATGATTGTGGTGTGCATTTGACGTGAAAGGGGATTAGATATTATTAGACACTGGTTGTGCTGTAATGCCAGTGGCCCACGCATGGATTGGCTGGCTACCGGCGTGGGAGCTGTGGTGTCAGGATACCTGGCCAAACATCACCTGGCCACCAGGAGGTAACATGGTTTTGAATCACAGGGTATGATATTCTCCCTCCTCCAGGAGAGAGAGAGAGAGAGAGAGAGAGAGAGAGAGAGAGAGAGAGAGAGAGAGAGAGAGAGAGAGAGAGAGAGAGAGAGAGTGCAGCTCACTCCTCACCTGTGGCAGAGAGAGAGAGAGAGAGAGAGAGAGAGAGAGAGAGAGAGAGAGAGAGAGAGAGAGAGAGAGAGAGAGAGAAGAGGGACATGGTGGAGGAGACATTGCCTCTCTTAACTTCCTCGTCAAACAGTGACGTGTTCAGTGATGTAATCCCCTTGTCCTTTCCTTACCTCATGGCTCTGTATATGCCCCCGATCTCGGCTTCAAGGGTGGGCGTCTGTGTCCATCCTGACACAGACCCGCGTGTTGGATGCCTTGTGGGCTCCACATGTCTATACTTATACGCCATCTGGCTTGGTTTTGTTTTTTCTTTCGTCTCTCATGGGAGTAGTAGGATTTAGCGGATTAAACCCAAAGTTTCTTGCATAGAGATGAGGTTGGTTAGATTAAACTTGTGGGATTTACTCTTTTTTTTTTCCCCCTCGTTCTACCGTTTATATTTCTGGCTCCCCGAACTCCGTCGCGTCCAGAGGTCCTGTTCGTGCCTCATATTTCTCATGGCCCCCACATGGAATACATGGCCTCGTATATGGACCACTTCTTTACAAGTGGACCATGGTGTGGACCGTGGTCTCTCACAGATACATCATGACCAATGGAGAGATGGTTATGGTTTCTTTGATGGTTTGCGACGCCGTTGATGGACCGTGCCCTCACTGGTGGACCATGGTCTCAGCTCTGGACCATGATGACAGAGCTGGGACTGCGTGGTCGTATTGGGTTTAGAGTAAGACCACGAGGGTCCGTATGGTGTCATAAGTCAATGGTCGTTATGCAAAACGTGGGGAAGATATTTTAGTGATAACGTTTTGACGAAAATTAAAACAACACACAAACCCTTCACTTACAATGATTGGGTTTTGTTAAGTGTGTGAGCACAAACATGCGGGCGGGGAGTATGGCACCCCGGCACTTGGCCAGGGTTGAAAATGGACTCTCCCTGGGGTGTATAGGGGACAGACACTCTATTTGGAGGTGTATAGGGGGTGGAGGGTGGGTGCTGTATGTGGGATGTGGGATGTATCTGGATGAGTTTTGTATATATCCAAGGGTGTATGTCTGGAGGAGAAACATGGTGGTGTATGTTCTCGCGGGGCAAAGGTTTTAGGTGGGTGTGTCTCGTGGCTCTCTCTCTCTCTCGGGTGTATTTGGAATGGCACTGTGACTGGAGGGGTTACCAGTGTAGGGTGTGAGGGAAGAGGCTTCGACTGAAGTTCGTTTGGGAGGGTCGCGTTGGCGGGGAGTTCCCTGGGAAGGGGAAGGGAAGGTGGGGTTGACTGTGGTCGTGGTGTTTACGGAGTGGGTGATGGGTGATGGGTTGTAGTGGAAGGAGGCTGGAGTGGGCGGAGGAAGGAGGAGGATGCGGGGGATGGGGGATGAAAATAGTAGTGGTGGTGATGGTGGTTGTGGTGGATGTGGTGGTTGCAATGGTGGTAGATGGTGGTTGCGACCCGGTCACTGTCAGGCGCTATACCTGTACCATCTGGCCTCACCTGACCTCTTGACAGCCTGGTACATCTGGCCCGCGGTACAAGATTTAGTTATTATTCTTTTTTCTTTTATAAAGATTCCTGTCTCAATTACCAAGGGCTCATGGGTCATTAGTTGTGATTCCTCCAATAGAATTCCTCGGGAAATAATAAGAGGAACATTC
>NC_092242.1:62668519-62671019 GCF_036320965.1 Panulirus ornatus
CTTCTCCTCCTTCTCCTCCTCCTCCTCTTCCTCCTCCTCTTGGAGTTCCAGCAGTTCCAGAGCTGCGCTTTAAAGGCGTTTCATCCCCACCTCTCCCAACCTGCTCCTCCTCCTGCTCCTCCTCCTCCTCCTCCTCCTCCTCCTCTTCCTCCTCCTCCTCCTACCCCCGCGCACGCGGGACCTGGTCCGTCCGTCCTGGCGGCAGTCGTCCCCGTCGTCGCCCGCCGCCTCCTGCCGAACGACAGTGCCGACAGCCCAAGGACGACGTCGTGGGCGACTGTGTTACTGGCCCGGTGTGTTTACTACACCCTCCAGGCGAGGCCGAGGAGGTGGTGGCGGCGGGCGCCAGCCAGGCTGGCCCGGACACCAGCCTGAGGCGGGAGTGTGAATATGATCATGGGAGGGAGGGAGAGAGAGAGAGAGAGAGAGAGAGAGAGAGAGAGAGAGAGAGAGAGAGAGAGAGAGAGAGAGAGAGAGGATCTCGTGTGTGTGGGTGTGTGTGTGTGTGTGTGTGTGTGTGTGTGTGTGTTTATTCAACCGTCTGTTCTACCTACCTACCTGCTTACCTGCCCGCTGCGTCGTCCCCTCACCCCTACACTTACCTATCCTCCTCCGAGGGTGCGCGTGTCCTCTTGCGGTGGTGGTTGCCAGGGGTTACAACATGTCGTACACGGACACCTCCCCAGCCACAACAACCCCAGCCTCTCCCCCATCCACTCTCCCCTCCACGGGGCTACAGTTGGATCTGTACGTAAGATACCGCGGCGTCTGGAGATGTGGGTGGTGGGAGGGTTGTGGTGGGAAGGTTGTGGTGGGAGGGTTGTGGTGGGAGGGTTGGGTGGTGGGAAGGTTGTGGTACTCTGACAGATTGCATAGAGGGGAGGAGGTTGGTAAGGGGGTAGGTGTGCCAACTCAGCACGACCAGGACGGACTCACTCTCATTAATTAGTGATCCTGGAGCCGTTTTCTTCTTTTTTGGGGGAGTTTTATTTTCTTCGTGTCCCCAGTCGGTAATGTTGCCGCTTTACTCAATCTCTTTATTGCTGTGGCTGGCTTCCTCGCCTGCGTTGGCGAAGTTCCTCCCTCGTCTGCATCTCTAGGGGCGAAGTTCCTCTACTCCATTTGCGTTAGATTTGATTGATTGGGTAAGGCATCGATCATGGACCCCCTATACAGTATCCCATGTTCTTTATGAATGACCTAAAGAGGTTTGTCCAATCATCGCATTGACTCTCTGTACTTAAGGACTCTTGGTGATTGGAGTATGTTTAGATTTATGATTACATTTTATTGGCGTTTGATCGTTCCACTTCACCAAATTTGTTCCACCTGCTTTTTATTCCCCCCCCCCTCGTGATGTACTTAACTGTAGTGTTTTATAAGTACCAGCGCACAGACTGAAGGTCCGGGCGAGAGGGTTCGGGCCTTGAAAAGTACTAAGAAGATGCAGTTCACTTATAGCAGTAGAAGACTAGGAAAGCGTAAGGTCTCTTCTTTCCCACCCTCCACTCCCTCCGGCAGCTTGCTAGACGGGGAACAAGCATTGGAAAAGAAAAAAAAAGAAAATACCTTGCAGGACTAATATGGCTGACGGAGATTCAACCAGGACTTGACCAGTTTGTATACTAATCTTTACCTCAGCCAGGAAGACAAAATCCAAGGGTTTACTCAGGTGATTATCTTGTGAGTCTACCCAGTTTACATTCTGCCTAGTTTGTACGCGTCTTCTCTCCCCATCACGTTACCCATATGAGTGATACATGGGGGGAGTGCAGGCAGTCCGCACCCCATATTTTTTCCCTGGTGTGTGATGGGATTCCGTCCCTCGGGTTCTGCCATGAAGATGACAAGGGAATGTGGCTCGTGTTACCTGATGATGATTTGGCCGTGCGCAGTTCGCTCCCCTCCACAATTTGCTTTTTTTTTTGTTCTATTTTTCCCACTGGTTGTGGTGGTGGGGGGCGGGGCTGTGGTGTTCTCTGCTTACATTTGGCAATTTGTGTTTCCTTTTTATATGTGGCACTCGGGGCACTGTCCTTGTTTACCTGTGGGGACGTGTGTGTGTTTTATCGGTGGTAGTAGGTACTGGTGGGTGGCACTGTCCTTGTTTACCTGTGGGGACGTGTGTGTGTTTTATCGGTGGTAGTAGGTACTGGTGGATGGCACTGTCCGTGTTTACAAATTGATCCTCTTGCTTTGAGGAACACGCCAGTTGTCTGTGGCACTGGTGATGCTGTCTCCTTGTTTACCTATGGCAGTACAAACGCCATATATAGACGCACACACGCAAACTGACACACACATACACACGCCCATGGATAAGTAATTTGGCTCCTATCTTTTTTCAGATGGTAAATAATTTTCATTTATATTTAGTAAATGAGTTAAGATAAAAAGGAATGTGTAGTGTAGCTCATGTGTTGCCTTGAGGCAGATGGACACTTTCCTGTGAGAGTAAGTAGCGTGTGTGGCGTGGAAACGTACCGTTGTGTGGCGTGGA
>NC_092242.1:62673519-62691019 GCF_036320965.1 Panulirus ornatus
ATGGCGTGGCTCGCTCTGGTCGGGTCGTTGGTTCATGGCAGTGTTAACTGCTGTTTAGGGCTGGTTTTGGTGTTCTCATTTGTCAAGTTGAATGACCCAGTTGGTCGATGGTTTATCGCCTCATAACGTGCGTCCTACTTTTGGAATAATTATTATAATGATATTATTTATTATAATGATAATGATAATAGTAATAATGACAAAGATGATGATAATAGTAAAAATAATTATCTTGATAGTATTTATCATAATAATAATGATGATAATGGTAACTGATAATTATGATGATAGATATAACATATGTATGAAACTATTTCCATAAGTGATAGTATGTACGTGTGGCACGACCGTACTGTAGTTAGCTTAATAACCCTTGACCTGTTGATGGCCGTTGCGTCCAGCATCGTACACACGTAGTACGTAGATCAGGTCATGACCTGCGAACCTGTTTTTAGTGTCTAGCCTCGCCACTCCGGGAGTCACTAGCACCTGGGAACCAGGTCGTTACAGGAGGTAACGACCTCTCATTTGCATGTTAAACATGGGATTTCTTAACCCCTTGAGTACCACGGGGCGAACGGGGATTTATACAATTTTTTTTTCTTAGAATGACTGACGTGACATGGGCTAGATATGTCGGGTAATCAGAGGCCATCTTGTGTGAAAGAATAGAGAGAGAAAGAAAAGAAAGATGAAGCAGGACGTCCATTTTGGCCCTCGTGTGTGTATGTGTGTGTGTGTGTGTGTGTGTGTGTGTGTGTGTGAACGTTTGGGGGAGGGGATGAAGGGGGAATTTTTATGAATCCAGAGCCGGACGTGTTTACGTAGGGCATCGTACGCACGTGTGTCGGGGGTGACGCCGTATGCGCACACGTTAGATCATCGTACTCAGGGAGTCAAATCATCGTACATGGAAGGTTAAGTCGTTGTACTCAAGGGGGGTAAACACTGTCGTGGGTTCTTGCACCAGACATGGTCGAGATTCCGTGTGTTGCGTGGGAATACTGTGCCTAGCAGGCTGTGTTGAGTTATAGTATTGCTTGTATTATAAAAACTGTATTGCCAACAAGAGCCAGATGCAACGCTAATGTATTAAATACATTTAGTTTTTTGTAGTACGGTGTGCATGGGGTGGGGGGTGGATGGATGGTGGTCCGATTGTTGTTGAAAGGTCATAAGTACGTGTTTACCTGCTGAACTTTGACCTTTGGAGGGGAGGTGCGCCTCTCTCCCCTCCCCCATCCTCCTCCCTCTATCCTCCTCCCCCAGGATAGGATTCAAGAGGCCTTTTGGGGCAGTCTTGCGCGGCGACGCTCCGTTAACGGAGACACGAACTGTTTGCTGATACCCGTTGCCAGGGTCGGTGTCTCGGGGGGGGGGAGAGGGGGAGGGAAATCCCCACACCCCCCCGTACCCAGTTTTCCTAATTTGGCCCCGGTTTTTTAATGCGTGTGGGGCTAACGGAGAGTTAATTCCCGGGTTTCGGGGGGGAATGGAGGGAAATATTGATATAATTATTGGTGGGTGGGGAAAACTGTTTGAAGTTTTGGTATTCAGTATGTAGCGGGTGAGGTCGCGTGTGGTTTTGGTGGTTGAGGTGGGCCTGCGGGCCGCGTCGAGCGAAGACCCCCTTCTCTCCCTCCCTCTCCCTCTTCAGCAGCAGCTTTAGGGGGAAGAGACGCAGCCCGAGCTGTGGCGGGGGAAGAGGAGGAGGAGGAGGAAGAGGAGGAGGAAGAAGAAGAAGAAGAAGAAGAAGAAGAAGAAGAAGAAGAAGAAGGAGAAGAAGAAGGAGAAGAAGAAGAAGAAGAAGAAGACGACGACGACGACGACGACGAAGAAGAAGAAGAAGAAGAAGAAGAAGAAGAAGAAGAAGAAGAAGAAGAAGAAGAAGATAAGAAGACGAAGAAGAAGAAGAAGAAGAAGAAGAAGAAGAAGAAGACGAAGAAGAAGAAGACGAAGAAGAAGACGAAGAAGAAGAAGAAGACGAAGAAGAAGAAGAAGAAGAAGAAGAAGAAGAAGAAGAAGAAGAAGATAATAATAATAATAATAATAAGAAGAAGACGAAGAAGAAGAAGAAGACGAAGAAGAAGAAGAAGAAGACGAAGAAGAAGACCTCCGAAGTCTACGCCTGGGACAGAGCCTTGAACGTGGTTGGTAACCAGGTCAAGGTTCTGTGGCTATGGCCAGCCACCACGTCTTCTATACTAGGGTTCTTCCCATAACCGGTGCTGAGGTCGGGTTTCGACTCTTCCTCCCCCCCAACCTCTAACTTTGGGTCAGGTCAGGTCAGGTCAGGTCGTGTGTAGGGGTGAGAGTGTGGTTTCCATGCTTGTTGAACAACAAGGGAAGCTGGCAATTCCCTGTTGATTACCGTGAGTGAGGTACGCAATGCCGCTTTGCAGTCTACCTAGCTGATCATCCTCACCCAGGGGTCGGTCGATAGACTGGGAACCTGTCTCACCTTAGGGTATATGAAATGGCCTGGATTAGGGCATTTATTTGGCCTTGCCGTCTCAGTTAACGTAAAAAGAAAAATATTTAACGTGAAAGATACAGATTAATTAATATTTTCAATTAGGAAACTCATTAAGATAGATTATGGATAGAAGAGATTCTCTCTCTCTCTCTCTCTCTCTCTCTCTCTCTCTCTCTCTCTCTCTCTCTCTCTCTCTCTCTCTCTCTTTCTTAATGGAAAACGATATTGAAATACGATGAGACTGGGTTGGTTGGAATTTATTGTTTACAAGGTCTGTAATCCTCCTGAGCAAGACGGTACGACCCTTGGTCACGCAGGTACCGGTACGACCCCTAGATGTGATGATGACCTGACCCACGACCCCTAGATGTGATGATGACCTGACCCTTGACCTGATTTTTAAGGAGGGTTGTGGGCAAGACAAGATCACCATAAGGGCAGTGACGTCGTGTTCAAGGGTGTGGTACGTACCGTCGTACCGTGATGCACAAGGGTCGTATCATCGTGCTCAATGGTCGAACCGTCGTACCATGATGTTCAAAGGTCGTACCATCGTGGACAGTGGTACGTACCGTCGTACCATGATGCACAAGGGTCGTATCATCGTGCTCAATGGTCGTACCGTCGTACCATGATGTTCAAAGGTCGTACCATCGTGGACAGTGGTACGTACCGTCGTACCATGATGCACAAGGGTCGTACCATCGTGCTCAATGGTCGCACCGTCGTACCATGATGTTCAAAGGTCATACCATCATGGACAGTGGTACGTACCGTCGTACCCTGGCGCACAATGGTCGTACCATTGCTTTGAAAGGTCGTACCGTCGTACCCTGACGCACAAGGGTCGTACTATCATCTTGACCAAGAGTCGTACCGTCGTACCATGTTGTCTTAGGGGGTCCAGTTTACGCAGGAGTCGATGTATTGCTAATGTTTCGATGTTTTTATATTTCTATCAATGATCATCGTAAAAAATAATAAAGTCGCCCAGTTCATTGTATACATTATTACTTCTCCCTCAGAGTGTACAGACCCAGACGTAGACACACAGTTAAAAAAAAGATATATTATATCGCGAAATGTTACCATCTGTATGTGTGTGTGTGTGTGTGTGTGTGTGTGTGTGTGTGTGTGTGTGTGTCTGTGTGTGTGAAGATATAATGAACCATTTGTCAGTTATGTGAAATATGCGAGCATTACCAACATGTATTTTGGGCCGATGTGTTTTTAGGGGGGGTGGGTAGGTCAGCAGCAGATACATTAAGGTCGAGATTACCGTGTAGGAAGGTGTGTTGAACTCTTTAAGGAATACGCCGTTGTAAAGGAAGATGTGTAGGAAACGTAGTGAAAGCGACCTGTAGCCATGGTCAGGGTCTTGTACCGCCTACCGACCCTGACGTAATGGGTGGTTAGAGGTCAAAGGTCAGGGGTGCATTTTGTCCAGTGCATGGGAACTCTCTCATGACCCACGTACATATGGAAGGTGCAATTATTATTATTATTATTATTATTATTATTATTATTATTATTATTATTATTATTATTATTATCATTATTATTATTATTATTATTATTATTATTATTATTATTATTATTATTATTATTTTTATTACTATTTTTGATATCATTATTGATATTATTATTGATATTATTATTATTATTATTATTATTATTATTATTATTATTATTATTATTATAATTATTATTATTATTATTATTTTATTTTTCATTTTTATTTTATTTACTTTATTTGTGTGTGTGTGTGTGTGTGTGTGTGTGTGTGTGTGTGTGTGTGTGTGTGTGTGTGTGTGTGTGTGCGAGAACGACGGCACGACCTGTGACTAGGACGGTGCGACCTTTGACGAACACTTGACCACGGCAGTGTGACCCCCCTCCCATGAGCATGACACGACGACCTTTGGATACGACGGGCTGGCATTTGACATCCCCCCCCCCCCCAGAAGGTCACGACGCTACAGGCCAGGTCGTCATGCCCCCAAGGGGGTCGGGTGGGGAGTGGTGGAGGGAGGGGGGGGTCGTCGTGCCGTCGTGCTCAAGTAACTGGTGGTCGTACTCAAGGGTTTAAACAGAACGGTCAACGCTGTGTCGCGAAAACGCTAGTTTTAACGACCACCTCTCTATTTGCGACCACCACTAGTTGACCACGACCACCGGCACTTGTTACAACGACCACCTCTGTATATATGGCCATCTCTAGTTACAACGACCACCTCTGTATATGGCCATCTCTAGTTACAACGACCACCTCTGTATATGGCCAGCATTAGTTACAACGACCACCTCTGTATATGGCCAGCACTAGTTACAACGACCACCTCTGTATATGGCCAACACTAGTTACAACGACCAACCTTATGCTGCCAACACCAGTGCCAACGACCATCTCTGTACTCGGCCAACACTTGTAAACGAGGCTGTTTGACCTCGCAGACATGTACGTTACTAGTTGTGTTGTTCGGTCGCCCGCGGCGCCACCCGGCTGTGCAAGTAACTGTCTATGTGGGTTGCGAAAGGTCATGGTAGATGACAGGTAAATGTCCGTGTGTGTGTGTGTGTGTGTGTGTGTGTGTTTGACGCACATCCACCGTGATGTTGTGCCAGGATCTTCAGGACTCTCCGGGGGGGGGGGGGGGGGGGGAGGAAAGGTCATCTTAAGTGACCCGTCTGTGTGGTTGGCCACCACCTGGCTGTAGCACAGGGCATAAAGGTCAGCTGTGAATGACTCGGGTCGATTGGTTAGAAAGGTCAGGTATGGTGGGGGGGGGGGATGGGGGAAGAGATAGTCTTCTGCTGTTGGTGGTATACGTGGTGCAGGTTGTGGTTATAGTGGTGTTATTCATTGTGAAGTGTGAGGGATGTAGTGGTGTTATTCATGGTGAAGTGTGAGGGATGTAGTGGTGTTATTCATGGTGCAGGCTGAGGTTGTTGTGGTGTTATTCATGGTGAAGTGTGAGGGATGTAGTGGTGTTATTCATGGTGAAGTGTGAGGTTAGAGTGGTGTTATGATGAAGTGTGAGGTTATAGTGGTGTTATTCATGGTCAGTGTTTTGCATTGTTTGAGTGTCTGGCGGGAAGGTCACTTCGATTCTTTCAAAGGGTCAAGGTCAGAGGTCATGACGATGGTAAGATCCTTAAGTACGACAGTACGACCCTTAAACACAACAGTACGACCCTTAAAAACGACAGTAGGACCCTTAAACACGACAGTACGACCATTAAACACGACAGTACGACCCTTAAACACGACGGTACGACCCTTAAACACGACGGCACGACCCTTAAACACGACGGCACGACCCTTAAACACAACAGTACGACCCTTAAACACGACGGTACGACCCTTAAACACAACAGTACGACCCTTAAACACGACGGCACGACCCTTGGCTTGATCTCTGTGACCAGATTCTGGAAACTCTTGTCAAACGGGTGGTCGTCATACCCAAGGGCCGTATCCCGCTGAAGATTCGTTTCAAATGGCCTTACGCTAAACCCATATCACCAGCGTTTTAAAGTTTCACGTTTCACTTATCGCTAATGTAAGAGGAGAGGCGAAGGTCGCATTATGGTCACCGGTGAGGAGGGAGGGAGGACGACAACGTCGCCAGGGGAGAGAGAGGAGGAGGAGGAGGAGGAGCAGAGATCTGGACTATTTGATTATATTTTCGGTACGAGTTTAAGGGATTGGAAGCTTTAAAACAGATATAAAGGGATTGGATAATCGACTCTTGGAACAGACAGACGTAGAGTGGGTTCATAGATACAAAGGGATTGGGGGGTAAACATTGCGTACGTACATGTAGTGATTCTGAGGACTTACAGGAATGAAGAGAACAAGTGGTGATGTGGTGGATTCAGAGGGACTGGGGGAAACAACTGTGGACACATCAGATCGATTTAGAGGATCATGAAACTATTGTGGTCGTATTGAGAGCTGAGAATGTACAGTGAACTGTCGTATTCGTTTATCATTTCGTTAAGAATTACCCTCCCACCAGAGGGTATTGTGACGTGATAAACAGAACAGTTGCGAACATTTGGTTGTGTGAATTCTCTTTCCAGGAGAAGAGGATGGTCAGTATTCTTGCTCTGTCTGGCGAGTATGTGGCGACGAATGATCTAAGTTGGTGTGTGTGTTTGTTTCTGTGTGTGTGTGTGTGTGTGTGTGTGTGTGTGTGTGTGTGTGTGTGTGTGTGTGTGTTTTGATTTGAGTTTTTCTCTGATTGCTGGGAGTTCAGGAAGTTATTATTGTGTCTGTATATGACCGCTGTTGGGGGGTAGAGAAGGGAGACGAGTGTGTCTATGTCCAGGATGTGTGTGTGTGTGTGTGTAGTGGTGTACAGTCGTGCACGTCTTCAGATGTTCATAGCTGAGGCGTGTTTGATGGAGACGTGTGCTGCCGTGCCGTGTATAGCGCGGACGTTCTTGAAGTAGGGCACAGGCAGCGATGCCGTGCATAGCAGCGGCACATACAGAAGGGGAATTCATAGCGATGTCTTTGTAGGGCATACGTAGAAGGGACATGTAGAGCACCGGAGTGTATGGCTTACCCGCGTGTAGGTGGGCCATGAGGAGGGGAGGGAGCCGTGGATTGATTGTGATAGATTAAGGTAATTGCCCTTAAGTCTGCCTTGATTAATTACCGGCCTCCGGAGGTGGGGAGGGGGGGGGGGGTGACCGACCCCAACAAACAAACAAACACCTCCCCCTCTCCTCCCCCTGCCCCTCCCATCTCCCTACACCTTTCAGCCACCGGGAAGTGGCACTGGTGAGGTGTGAGGTGGTGAGGTGTGAGGTGGTGAGGTGTGAGGTGGTGAGGTGTGAGGTGGTGAGGGCACCGTTGCCGACTGTAGTGAGGATGGAGAGACTATTGCAGTGCCAGAACCACATCACCACCATCCCGCCGTATCCCAGACCTCTTCACCACCACCCAATCCCACCTCCACCGGCGGCACTGCAGTCTACTTTTCTAGTCTGTCTGGGCACTGTACCTCTCCACCCGGCACATACGGGAGGACTGGATGTGTGTGTGGGTGGGTGGGTGAGGGTAGGGGCTGTCTGTGCGCCCTCATTGTTCGTGTCCTTCAATTAATCAAGTGACTGAGACGAAGGCTTTGTTACGTGGATGGTTGGGGGAGGGGGGGGGGGGGAGAAGGGAAAGGTTGGAGGGGGGAGAGGAAAAAAATATAGGATCGGGGAGGGGAAAAAACGAGTGGGGAGGAAACCGAAAGAATGAGGAAGGGGGTGGAGGGGGGGGGAATGTGGAGAGAGAGAGAGAGAGAGAGAGAGAGAGAGAGAGAGAGAGAGAGAGAGAGAGAGAGAGAAGGGGGCGAGGTTCCCAGTTATCTTTTCTTTCTTTCTTTCTTTCTTTCTTTCTTTCTTTCTTTCTTCTTCTTCTTCTTCTTCTTCTTCTTCTTCTTCTTCTTCTTCTTCTTCTTCTATCATCATCATCATCATCATCATCTTCTTCATCTTCTTCTTCTTCTTCTTCTTCTTCTTCTTCTTCTATCATCATCATCATCATCATCTTCTTCTTCCTCCTCTTCTTCTTCTTCTTCTTCTTCTTCTTCTTCTTCTTCTTCTTCTTCTTCTTCTATCATCTTCTTCGGTCTTCGTTGTGAAGGAATTGAAATCCTGATGGTCCGTTAGAGTGTGGGGGTGTGGAGGTGTTGTGGGGGATGTTGTGGAGGAATTAGTGCCAGCAGGTGTGGGGTGTTGTGGGTAGATATTGCTGTGGACGTTATGAAATATGGCCGATATTCCTCTCTCGGAACTGTGAGAGAAAATATTCCTGAATATCTCAAGGTTGCGAAAGAAATATTACTGAACATCATGATGTTGTGAAGGGAGAAAGATTCCCGAATATCCTAGAGAGGTCGTGACAAGTATTGCTGAATATCCACGGAGCTGTGAAGGGAGGAGGGAAACGTTGATATTCTGAACATACATGGGTTGTGAAGGAGGGGAATATTTCCAACAACCTTGGGTTGTAAAGGAGGAAATTTCTAAACATCCCATGGTTGTGTCTCGCCGGCCAGCCCATGAATAATGCAGAAATATTCTGCACCTGGGAGTGAAGAACGGAAAAGAATAGACCAGGATTTTTTCTTGAAAATGACGTTATTGTCTTTTTGGAAAAGACTTTAATCACGAATTCAGTGGGGGAGGAGGGTAGGTGGGTGGGGTGGGGGTCTCTCTCTGATCGTGTTGCACAGGGGGAAAGCTTCACTGAGCAACGGACGAAGGGGTTGTAAAGAGACAGGGAGAGAGAGAGAGAGAGAGAGAGAGAGAGAGAGAGAGAGAGAGAGAGAGAGAGAGAGAGAGAGAGAGAGAGGAGACATCTCAGTCGAATGGAGAGAGACAGTGGGAGTGGAGATGGCAAAGGGAGGGAACGCCACATGCGGACGACAGTGGTGCGAGAGAATACGTGGTTATGTGGGTTAACTGGCACCTGCAAGTGTTGCTGACGTGTGTGTGTGTGTGTGTGTGTGTGTGTGTGTGTGTGGCTGGCACACGCGTCATGAACCTGAGATCCATGTCTGTTCATGAGGGGATGAAGTAAATCATTTGCAGCCGACCTGTTTTCTTGTGAGGAAGGAATTCGTCCTTGGTGTTTGGCTCATGACGGGAGAGTTAAATGTGGGGGTGGTGTAGTCTGTGTCTAGCTGAGCGCGCACCGTGCGGCCATTGAGTGCGATGGTACTGCCCTTGAGCACGATGGTATGGCCCTTGGACACAATGGTTCGGCCCTTGAGTTCGATGGTACGCCCCTTGAACACAATGGTTCGGCCCTTGAGTTCGATGGTACGCCCCTTGAGCACGATGGTTCGGCCCTTGAGCATGACGGTACGCCCCTTGAGGACGATGGTACGCCCCTTGAGCACGACGGTACGCCCCTTGAGCACGACGGTACGCCCCTTGAGCACGACGGTACGCCCCTTGAGCACGGTGGTACGCCCCTTGAGCACGATGGTACGCCCTTTGAGCACGATGTTGCGATCCCTAGGTTTAATGACGACTCTCTCCCCTGACTCAATCATTAAGAGTACTGTCGTACTCAAAGGTGGTGCCTTTGTGCTTAATGGATTTGATGACTCTATTGTGAATGAGAGAAAAAATAAGGGTGTTAAAATATGTGAAGAGGAGGAAGAGAAAACACAAACTTGGATGAGGTTCAAAAGTATATTCAGAATAATGTTGGTCAAGCTGGGGTGCATAAAGAGGTGGAATTGTTGTGTTTTTAGAGACGCATGATGAATGGGATGGTGAAGACTGCTGTTGGTGGTTCTGTGTGATGGAATGTAATTATAAAGGTACAACACGGTGGAATGAAGATATTTGGAGATTGATCAGAAAAAGACGATATATCTTTATTTGTTATCTTACCTAATTTAGCGTAATGCTTTACCTTACCGAACGTATATTTTCTTTTTCATATATATATATATATATATATATATATATATATATATATATATATATATATATATATATATATATATATATGTATATATATATATATATATATATATATATATATATATATATATATATATATATATATATATATATATATATATATATATCTTTCACGTATATACCTTACCTTACTTTATCGGTGGAGATGATATAACAAGATGCATAAGTGTTGGTTCAAAGGGGTCAGAACCTGGGACAGTGAAGGAATAATTGTGCAGTACAGGAGGACCTTATGAAGGAAGAGGAGGGGAGAGAGCTATTACAACTGGGAAGGAAAAATATTTGGAAAAGCAGGAAATTGGGATGGTGGTGAGTGTCATGGCGAATATAAAGATGGGATGGTGGGTCACGGCGAAGATAGACGGGACGGTGGTGTCATGGTGAAGATAGATGGGATGGTTAGTGTGGTACTGAAGATAAATGGTATGGCTAGTGTCGTAGTGAAGATAGATGGGATAGTCAGCAGTGTCATAGTGAAGATAGATTGGATGGTCAGCAGTGTCATAGTGAAGATAGATGGGATGGTCAGCAGCGTCATAGTGAAGATAGATGGGATGGTCAGTGTCATAGTGAAGATAGATGGGATGGTCAGTGTCATAGTGAACATAGACGGAATGGATGGTGTCGTGGTGAAGATAGATGGAATGCTTAGTGTCATAGTGAAGATAGACGGAATGGTGTGTATCATAGTGAAGATGGTTACATAGTGATAGCTATTTAAAGAATAGATGAAGAATGAAGATAGAAAAGGAAATTATGTAGGATAGGTAAAAACGGATGGATGGACTGATGTTGGTATGGATGAAAGAGCCAGGTTGAGGTAACGGTTGGTGAGAATAAGACGTGAGGAATTTGGTTGAGGGTTAAGAAAGGACGAGGTAGAACGTGGTTAAAGGCCTTCGTCAATTTTGATTTCTCTCTCTGTGTATTTGTCTGTCTGTTCGTAACTGTCTGTCCGTTAGTATATTCATGTATGTAGGTGTCTGTTTATGTCTGTTTTCCATCTATCTGTCTATAAGTCATAGACCGTTTGTGTATGTAGCCATACATTACACCTTTCTTGGTCATTAAACAGATTAATACACAGCACATACTGCCAGTATAATATATATATATACATATATTTACAGTATGTGTAGACACAGTATAAGGACCAGAGTGGGAGGTATATGAATTTGTTGGGGATTAATGCATGTGGAGACAGTACAATGAATGTCCTAGACAGTTTAACTGGAGTTTAGACAGTTTAATGCACGGAAACAGCTTACTGTAAGCGGAGGCAGTTTGATATGGTGTCCTACAACAGAACGTTGCCCATGTTGTGGTTGTTGGTTCATTTGTTTCATTTTGTTGTCTTCCTCTGCGGCTTGGCGTTGAGTTATGGCCTCTCTGGTCCTGAAGTTAGTCTACAATGACTCTACGGTCTTTTAGATAGTCATCCCTGACTCCAACTGTCGTTTAGATAGTCTTCCCTGACTCCTGCTGTCGCTTAGATAGTCTTTCCTGACTCCTGCTGTCGTTTAGATAGTCTTGCCTGACTCCTGCTGTCGTTTAGATAGTCTTCCCTGACTCCTGCTGTCGTTTAGATAGTCTTCCCTGACTCCTGCTGTCGTTTAGATAGTCTTCCCTGACTCCTGCTGTCGTTTAGATAGTCTTCCCTGACTCCTGCTGTCGTTTAGATAGTCTTCCCTGACTCTACGGGTCGTGTAGACAGCCATCCCATAACTCTGCTGCTATATACTCTACGTTCCTGGTCATCTAACCCTTCCTACGTACTCAATAACTCTGCGTTTACTCGTCTCAGCATCACTTTCACGACCTCACCTTCCCTCTGCTGGCTCCACCTCCACATTTCCCATCTCTGCTTTCGCCTGGTTTGCTTCCACCAGTCGTCCATCGCACGTTGGCTTTGCTCTTCCCAGCTCCCTCGCCTGCTCTCCGTTCCATTGCTCGACTCATTATCAAAACACTGTCGTCCAAATAACCAACAGAAAACCGCGATCATAATAATTTTCCGGTGATGCGAATCTAATTTAGATTGCTATTAATTTATTTAAATCCCCTTGGCGCGGGTGGGCAAGCCCCTGTTGCTGAATGCGCCTCGACCAATATAGCCGGCCAATAATTCACGGGCCATGTTTAGCCCAAGGAAGGCCACTGCTGGGTTTTGACAGTGGCGTAGAACAGAGGCGTAATAGCGCGGTGTTGTGGATGGGGCGTAGTGAGGTACTGATACAGCGGAATGTTCTCCCAGTGATGATCCGGTACAGCGAAGTACTTCGACTTGTATAGACCGTCACGTAATGTCTTTCTATAGCTCTTTAAACGTATAGACAAGTATCAGCTCGTGTAGCTTGGTATAGATGAGTATCAGCTCGTATAGCTTGGTATAATGATCGTCTCGTATAGCTGGATAGACGATGGTGTTGTCCCGTTTTGCATGATATTATCAGGCATGTGTCTCCACACACCCCATGTCTCCTGTAGTCGCCCACGGGCCTTCGCCACTCCCACCTCATTTATCTCCGGCGTAGGACCTTACGTGGTGGTGGTGGTGCCGTTCGTGTCATGCGTCCGTCAGCATTTATCATGCGTGGCGTCAGGCGACGTTATCTCCCAACACCGTGTGGACCTGGGAGCTCCAGGAATGCAAGCCTTGGTCATTGTCCATCACCTCAGTGTAGTTACCTTACTTGTGCTGTGCGAGGAGGGGGAAGGGGTACAATTCTCGACGTGTGGGGTACGGATGTGGGGGGACTAATACGTTGGGGGTTTCAGGAACATCCACTATCCATATAACTTCGTAAACTCCTCATGATCTGTCCACATTTACAGGTTGCATCATTCAGTTTCCCCGCTCCGCCCGCCGCTCTTAATGCCGTCAAATTACATCTTTAACGTCCCCTTTTCCCAACAAGTTTCTTGCTTAATTTCACGTTACGGCTCGTGGTGTAGCGGCGGTGTGGCGTGGCGGGGAGTGGGAGGAGGAGGAGGAGGAGGAGGAGGAACCTCCCCGTTCAAGTCGAGGAAGCCGTGGTTAACCAGCCGAAGTTGTGGGCCAGCCCGGGCGCAAGGTGAGGGCTGGGGCAGCAGCAGCAGCAGCAGCGAGAGGAAGAGCGAGTAGAGAGAGAGAGAGAGAGAGAGAGAGAGAGAGAGAGAGAGAGAGAGAGAGAGAGAGAGAGAGAGAGAGAGAACATGGAGAAGAAGGAGAGAGATAACAGGATCCAATTGATGGTCCATGACGAGGTTATCTGCGGTCATGGGATCTTGCCTGTGGTAAAAACAGGAGGAGAGGAAGTAGATAAGATAAGAAGTGAGGAGGAATAACGTACGGTGATAGTGAGTTGGAAGGAGGGATGGAATGAACAAGCAGGAGGGATTAACGGAACGATGTGATATACGGGGGTCGACGTGCTATCAGTGGACTGAACCAGGGCATGTAAAGCAGTTAGGGAAAAACCACGGAAAGGTCTGTGTAGGGTAGCATGTGGGTATGGGGCAGTAATATCGGTGAAGTACGCTTGACGCCTAGAGAGAGGATGTGAGCAAATGAAGCCATATCTTCGCGTGTTCCTGGCGCTGCCTCGCTAACGCGGTAAATGGCGATTAGGTGTGAGTATATATATATATATATATATATATATATATATATATATATATATATATATATATATATATATATATATATGTGTGTGTGTGTGTGTGTGTGTGTGTGTTTGTAATGGATTGTGGGTTTAATCAGCACTTCATGCATCATTGGGACCTGCTAATATTAGCTCTGCCTGTACAAGATACCTGTGTTTGTTATTCATTAGCGAATAAATTTGCCAGCGCTTGGTGGCAAGGCGACCATGGCAACTCCTAATTTAATTGCCGTGTTTTACAGATCCGTTTTCTTTCCGACTGTAAACAGGCGTTGGATACACTCTGCTCATGATGTGTAAATACCGTGGGGGAGCGGGGGCTTTTACCGGTGTCTCTGGCGCCTTACTGCACAGCCGGCACTGGGTAACGGCCGCTCCTTTTTGGCCCTCCTGCAGGATAACGCCTTCGGGTAAGGATGCCGTAGGTCGACTTCGGTAGGGTTTTCGAGGTCTCTCTCTCTCTCTCTCTCTCTCTCTCTCTCTCTCTCTCTCTCTCTCTCTCTCTCTCTCTCTCTCTCTCTCTCTCAGCAGAGTCGAGTCTGGAGAGACGCGTTACTCCGCCGCTCCTTTGATCAATCAGACTGTTTGAGGCCAGAGCCCGCAGGCCTACGTATATGTATTGCAGTCTGGCTGATCACGTACGCTCGCTGTATATATATATATATATATATCTTTCTTTCATACTATTCGCCATTTCCCGCATTAGCGAGGTAGCGTTAAGAACAAAGGACTGGGCCTTAGAGGGAATATCCTCACCTGGCCCCCTTCTCTGTTCCTTCTTTTGGAAAATTAAAAAAAAAAACGAGAGGGGAGGATTTCCAGCCACCTGCTCCCTCCCCTTTTAGTCGCCTTCTACGACACGCAGGGAATACGTGGGAAGTATTCTTTCTCCCCTATCCCCAGGGATAATATATATATATATATATATATATATATATATATATATATATATATATATATATATATATATATATATATATATATATGTATCTATCTATCTATCTATCTATCTATCTATATATATATATATATATATATATATATATATATATATATATATATATATATATATGAAGAACTAATGAAGCACACAAAGCTCACAGTTATTCAGCTGTCCAGAACGATACATAACTAGAAGCACAACTGGAGGAGAACTAGTGTTCTTGTTCTTCACGGGCGAATTACCACCAGACTTCCTTTTTTTTTGTGTTCAGAGACGAAATATATTCCCGTGGCTGTAAGCGGGGTGGACGGGCCTGTGGAGTGGGCGAGGCTGAGAGAAGAAACTCTTTTTTAAGTAATGAAGTTAATTACAGATACGGTGTTTAATTACAGGTAATGAAGCGCCCTGATGATGATACCCCCACCCCTCCACCCCAGCGTTCCCCCTCCCCTTAGTCCCGCTCCAACGCTTGACGTACCCCTTCTCCTCCCTAACCCTCTTCACACACACTCCCCCTTCCTCTTTCACCTCCCCTTCTTCCCCTCCTCCACCCCGGCAGCCCCGTCGTCTGTAGAATGAGTAGTGAGAAGTATGTCGTCTCCTATACCTGGTACCGTCATAGCCTGAGGCGTGTACCTGGTACCGTCACAGCTTCAGGCGTGTACCTGGTACCGTCACAGCTTCAGGCGTGTACCTGGTACCGTCACAGCTTCAGGCGTGTACCTGGTACCGTCACAGCTTCAGGCGTGTGCCTGGTACCGTCACAGCTTCAGGTGTGTACCTGGTACCGTCACAGCTTCAGGCGTGTACCTGGTACCGTCACAGCTTCAGGCGTGTACCTGGTACCGTCACAGCTTCAGGTGTGTACCTGGTACCGTCACAGCTTCAGGCGTGTACCTGGTACCGTCACAGCTTGAGGCGTGTACCTGGTACCGTCACAGCTTCAGGCGTGTACCTGGTACCGTCACAGCTTCAGGCGTGTACCTGGTACCGTCACAGCTTCAGGCGTGTGCCTGGTACCGTCACAGCTTGAGGCGTGTGCCTGGTACCGTCATAGCTTCAGGCGTGTACCTGGTACCATTATAGACCTTAATACGTGTACCTATACCGTCTCTACCTGTACCGTCCCAGGTATCAAGATGTACCTGTACCGTCTGAGCTTGATCGTGTTACCCGTACCGTCTGCGACGTACCGTGGTGCGCCCCCTCGAGCAGGGCAGATGGACCATGAGCGACATGTTTCCCTGAAACATGTATTGTACTCCTCCCTCCTCCTCCCTGAACCTTTACTGTCGTCCTGTAAATACGTATATATATATATATATATATATATATATATATATATATATATATATATATATATATATATATGTATATCGTAGTATCACATAATGATTTTTTTTCACACATTTTACCATTTCTAAAAATGCAGGACTTAGTGGGATGTTTTCGTTGTTGCTGCCCTGAACACGTATATATATATATATATATATATATATATATATATATATATATATATATATATATATATATATATATATATATTTATTTATTTTTTTATCTGTCTTCCTCCTCCTCGGCTGGGTCATACGTGTGGCCATCATATTACAGAGCGTCATTATGATCTTGGGGAGCGAGGATGGGAGAGGAGGGGGAGGAGATTATTAAGGTAGATTTAAGTGTATTCAAATATCCATCATCTTTTCCCTTGAACGTGTCGAATTTCTTTTTTTTTTTATTATACATATTTTTACTCCCCTGGACGTGTTTAAAAGTTTTCCCTTGAACCTTTTAAGCATCTCTCTCTCTCTCTCTCTCTCTCTCTCTCTCTCTCTCTCTCTCTCTCTCTCTCTCTCTCTCTCTCATTCTTTTCAGCCCTTTTCGTCCTCAAGCTGGTGGAGGGCGGGGGGAGGGGTCAAGGGGTAGGGGAGGGGAGGGAGCATTTTGACGAGGGTAAATGGACAGAGATTGACTGCTTGAGACAGGTGGATAGATAAATGATGAGAGAGAGAGAGAGAGAGAGAGAGAGAGAGAGAGAGAGAGAGAGAGAGAGAGAGAGAGAGAGAGAGAGAGAGAGAGAGAGAGAGAATTGTAGACATGCTTCAGGGGATCTAGCATGGAAGGTCACAGGTCCTTAACTCCTTGGGTACGACGGTTCGGGTCAATGATACGAACCCTTGAGCACGACGGTACGACCCTTAAGCACAACGATACGACCCTTGAGCAGACGGTACGACCCTTAAGCACGACGGTACGACCCTTGAGCACCACGGTACGAGCCGTGGGAGACGACGGTACGACGCATGAGAATGACGGTACGACCCTTGAGCACGACGGTACGAACCCTTGAGCACGACGGTACGAACCCTTGAGCACGACGATACGATCCTTAAGCACGACGGTACGACCCTTGAGCACGACGGTACGACCCTTAAGCACGATGGTACGACCCTTAAGCACAACGATACGACCCTTGAGCACGACGGTACGACCCTTGAGCACGACGGTATGACCCTTGAGCACCACGGTACGAGCCGTGGGAGACGACGGTACGACGCATGAGAATGACGGTACGACCCCTTGGGGATGATGGCGAGCTTAGCCCATGACCCCGACCCCTCGACGTTAGTTAGGTCAGAGGTCAAGGCTGTTGTACCCAAGGGTCGTTCCGTCGTGCTCATGATTGTTTTCTTGTATATAATGTGACTGTTACGTGTACCAGACCTGTTTCTTATGCCCCGCTCGTATTGGGCGGGTTCAGGAAGTAAAACAAAGCTGTATTTGGAAAAGATTCCCATTTTTTCTTTTTTTACGATACCACCTGGTTCCTTTGTGATTCCAGCCGGCTCCCGTGTGATTCCAGTCGCTTCCTTTGTCATTCCAGTTGCCTTCCGTGTGTTTCCAGTTGCTTCCTTTGTGATTCCAGTCGGCTTC
>NC_092242.1:62696019-62713519 GCF_036320965.1 Panulirus ornatus
TTCAGGTTGTGAGTGTTGTTAGGGGCTTGTTAAAAGTAGTTTGTGCGCCCCGCTAGTAGATTCAGTGTGTATCCTGGTCATTGTGTAGTCGGTCGTGAGGTTGTGTCTGTCTGTCTGCCTGTCTGTCTGTCTGTCTGCCTGTCTATGTGTATGTGTGTCTGTCTGTCTGTCTGGACATGGTCTTGTCAGCAACGCCATAATTTCAGGAAGGGCACATGACAGTAACTTTCTAGTTCCATCATGGGGTTTCCCCCTCTGTACAGGCCACCAGCTCATTACATTTTGGGACACGTAGATTAACGTGTTGATTAAGGGGAAAAAATATATATATATATTAATGTTTTGTTGTCGTCAGCGACATACCTGCTGTGTATGTGGTGGGAAGTTCTGATTATTATTATTATTATTTTGCTTTGTCGCTGTCTCCCGCGTTTGCGAGGTAGCGCAAGGAAGTTCTGATATGTAACGTATATGTATTTGGCCAAGGCCATTTTATGGAAATAGACTGAGGTCATTAGCATTTTGGGAGGTTTGTTTGTTAGAGGACGATGGAAGATCATGTTAGTTGTACAGAGTCGTTAGAAGTTGACGGAAGGAGTTGGTAGGTGTTAGGAGCAGTTGAGGTTCGTTTTAAAAGGCACCGTGAGGAATTGGGGATCGATGAAGGCCACACAGTTTAACGGGCCGTCGACTTGACACGGGTTGGCTTGGTTCTTCTAACGACAGGTGACCTCTGTCTGAACTGCCAGGGGTCATCAGTGAGGCCGTCAGCGTCAGGATACGAACTAAAAAGAAATATCCTTCACACTTTCTTGAGTTACTGAAGTTACGTGGTAGACTATAGATACTCACACTATGTATGTTGCCCTTGTGACACACACAGGGAGGCGGACACCATGGCGAAGCTAGAAACGAAAAGCTTCTAGCCCACTGCATGTTTTTTTTGTATCCCCCTGTTAGAAAACGTGGTGAAGTTGTGAAGTTGTCATAGGGTTGTTGGAAATCTCCCGCGTGTCCCCCAGCTGCTGGGGCGTCTGTTCCATTTCCCATTGAGTCGTTTTTAGGTAGTAGGGTTGTAGGGGGGTAGGTGGGTGTTGTGTGTGTGGTTGGTTAATGTCAGTAGACTCGTTCATCTCTCGTTTGCTTCACCAGCGTTGCGTAAGGCGCGCCGCCACACAGCTCTCCTCGTTAGTCGGGACTGTCGCAACTCGTCGTTGTCTGGGGTCGTCATAGCACCTCGTTGTTCGAGGTCGTAAGAACGCGCGAGCGGATCTACGATGACCAGGTATTGGTGAGGGCGGGTCTAGGTGTGTGTGTGTGTGTGTGTAGCTGTTGCTCGGCTGGCCCCGGAGGGTGTGCTGGTGACGATGCTGTGGACCACATTAGTGATGGTGAGGCTGGTTTGGAAGGTTGGCGTACTGCAAGGTTAGTGATGGTGATGATGGTGATGGTGATGATGGTGATGGTGATGGTGGTGATGGTGATGGTGATGATGGTGGTGATGGTGATGGTGGTGATGGTGATGATGGTGATGATGGTGATGGTGATGATGGTGGTGATGGTGGTGATGATGGTGATGGTGATGATGGTGGTGATGGTGGTGATGGTGATGGTGATGATGGTGGTGATGGTGGTGATGATGGTGATGATGGTGATGATGGTGGTGATGGTGGTGATGGTGATGGTGGTGATGGTGATGATGGTGATGATGGTGATGGTGATGATGGTGATGGTGATGATGGTGGTGATGGTGGTGATGGTGATGGTGATGATGGTGGTGATGGTGGTGATGATGGTGATGATGGTGGTGATGGTGGTGATGGTGGTGATGATGGTGGTGATGGTGGTGATGGTGGTGATGGTGGTGATGGTGATGGTGATGATGGTGATGGTGGTGATGGTGGTGATGGTGGTGATGATGGTGATGATGGTGGTGATGGTGGTGATGGTGGTGATGGTGGTGATGGTGATGGTGATGATGGTGATGATGGTGATGGTGGTGATGGTGATGGTGATGATGGTGGTGATGGTGGTGATGATGGTGATGGTGGTGATGGTGGTGATGGTGGTGATGGTGATGGTGATGATGGTGATGATGGTGATGGTGGTGATGGTGATGATGGTGATGATGGTGGTGATGGTGATGGTGATGATGGTGGTGATGGTGGTGATGATGGTGATGGTGGTGATGGTGGTGATGGTGATGATGGTGGTGATGGTGGTGATGATGGTGATGGTGGTGATGGTGGTGATGGTGATGATGGTGGTGATGGTGATGGTGATGATGGTGGTGATGGTGGTGATGATGGTGATGATGGTGATGGTGATGATGGTGATGGTGGTGATGGTGATGGTGGTGATGGTGGTGATGGTGATGATGGTGGTGGTGGTGATGGTGATGGTGGTGATGGTGATGATGGTGATGATGGTGATGGTGATGATGATGGTGATGATGGTGATGGTGGTGATGGTGATGATGATGGTGATGATGGTGATGGTGGTGATGGTGGTGATGGTGATGGTGGTGTGACTCGCGACGTCATTGATGATGTACGTTGATGATAGATTGATTAATTTTTTGATGCTTCTCTCGCGCCTTTCATGGCATATCACAACTCGCACACACGTGATGTCTCGCAAAGAACAAACACACAACGCAAGGAACAAAGCAATGGACGAGAGAGAGAGAGAGAGAGAGAGAGAGAGAGAGAGAGAGAGAGAGAGAGAGAGAGAGAGAGAGAGAGAGAGATTATAAGGAGAGAGTGATGGAAAAAGACATTGAATTACCCTGAATTATGATTTGAATCCCTTGGTTTGTTGTGGTAGTAACCATTCGTATTTATCACACACACACACACACACACACACACACACACACACACACACACACACACACACACACACACACACACACACTGTGTTATGTTCCGAGTAACTTGTTACCTTCCTCACTATCTCAAGATCCATACCGACTCCTGCAGCCGCCCAGGCAGCGCTGCCTTATATCCAAGGATCATATATATCACACGCTCAGACGTTGGCTTCCCTGGGCGTGTGTGTGCGTGTGTGTTTACATCTGAGATGCCAGCCTCCCAAACTGTGTCGCAGTCACGTTCCATCTCGCGAAATCTCGCGCGAGTGATTCGTACATTTCTCTCCCCCTCCCCTCTTTCCCTCCTCTCCCCAACCCAAGTCACTGCCTTGCAGTCGCATTGGAAACGACCGTTACTACTCGGTAGGATTAAATTGGGAGGAAGAAAGTGTCATACAATGTCGCGAGCTCTACGGCTTGGCTTTTGACCTCGCCCTTGAAGTGTCATGTTAAAGGCCACGTTATCATACCTATTGGTCGTAACGTCGTGCTCGAGGGTCGTAACGTCGTACTCAGGGTGTCGTAGCGTCGCTTTCAGGGGGGTCTGCCTACACCGTCGCATACGTCTTACGTCTAATTTAGAAGGATCAGAACCAAAGTCTTTTATACTGAGATTTGAGTATATATATGTCGTCCTAGCTTCGTCTCTTCGATGTATATCAACTGACTTATATTTCTCTCTTGTGTCTCCCCTGATGATGTGATTATTACACGAAAGTGCACTTGGGAACTTATCGTGTTTCATTTTCCCCGTGGACTCATCGGAATATATATATATATATATATATATATATATATATATATATATATATATATATATATATATATATATATATATATATTGACCAGAAGTCTTTCGTAATATATGACTTTTATCAAAATTTCGTAAACCTTTGTTTTGCATCATACTATCGACGAGGTGATGTGGTATATATATATATATTATGTTTAGACAGTTTCTCTCATGTTGAATGTAGCGGAGAGGGATGGGGTTGTGTTTTCCAGCCCATATCGCTACAGAGGCATACCTTTAAAAGTTGTATATTGTTGTCTATACAACCACAGATAATATCTATCGACTTATAACCTGACAAACTTCACAGATTTTGATAATAATCAGTAAAGTTATATATTGTATGTAAATCAATCTCTCTCTCTCTCTCTCTCTCTCTCTCTCTCTCTCTCTCTCTCTCTCTCTCTCTCTCTCTCTCTCTCTCTCTCTCTCTCTGTTGCTGGCAGCCGCGTCAAACAGCTTGATTGATCAGAGGGGCGAGAGTGTTGCCTACTCCCTCAGGCCGGGTTTCGAAGGTAGGAGTCGACACTGCACGATGCACCCACACTCACTGTACGTGGATCACGCAACGCCTCGACATACACTGTGGTGTTAGTAGTCACAGTGTTGTACTTGTATACCATACGTAGTATGGTATACACAGGGTTATATCCAGGGTTGTATACTGTCGTCAGTGTATGTTGTATGTATACCGTATTCTGTGCTTTGTAGGGTATACATACTGTCGTGTGCACTGGTCTGTGGTAAATATCATTGTATTCTTGCCGTATACCTTCTTTCATGCATGTCATTACGGTATACATAGTGTATGCATTGATTTCTATACATGCAGTTGTATTCTGTGTGATGTATACATAGCTTTGCATTCAGAGTCCCATATATGGATGTATTTCTCTCGTATTCATAGTGTACCACTATGTATTCCTTGTGTATACATGCCTTCTATTTCTGTTGCTTAAGGGTTGTGCAGTCGTGCTCAAGGGTCGTACCGTCGTGCTCAAGGGTCGTGCAGTCGTGCTCAAGGGTCGTACCGTCGTGCTCAAGGGTCGTACCGTCTTGCTGAAGGGTCGTACCGTCGTTCCCAAGGGTCGTACCGTCGCACTCAAGGACCCCATCATCCTGCTCAAGGGTCGTATCATCCTGCCCGAGAGTCGTACTAAGTCGTACCGTCGTGCCTGAGAGCCGTGCTCATTCGCTCAAGGGTCGTACCTTGGTGCTCAGAAGGTTAAATTAATGTCCCACGTGTACAAGCATCTCCTGCATTTCAAACAAGTGCACGACGTTCCATCAGGTATATAACACACACAGTAGCATTACCCACCCCCCTAGACTAACCTGGTTCTCCCGGTGCAAGACACCAGAGACAATGCTCCTCGCACATCGATCTTGGTTAAAGCCATTGGTATTTAAAGGCCATGCATGATGCTTCCCGAGAAAACGCCTTAAATGTCGTTTAAAGGATCAACATTGTCTAGCCTGCCGTGTTGAGGTAGTGCAAGGGGAGGTGATACAAGGAGAGGTAAACCTAAACCAGGGAGGTGATACAAGGAGAGGTAAACCTAGATCAGAGAGGTGGTAATACAAGGAGAAGTAAACCCAGACCAGAGAGGTGGTAATACAAGGAGAGGTAAACCCAGACCAGGGAGGTAATACAAGGAGAGGTAAACCTGGACCAGGGAGGTGATCCAAGGAGAGGTAAACCCAGACCAGAGAGGCAATACAAGGAGAAGTAAACCCAGACCAGGGAGGTAATACAAGGAGAGGTAAACCCAGACTTGGATGGTAATACAAGTAGAGGTAAACCCAGACTTGGATGGTAATACAAGGAGAGGTAAACCCAGTCATGGAAAGTCGCAGAGAACCCTGGGAGTGCCTCGGAGCCCTGGGAAGGTCTCAGAGCCCTGACAGCGTCCCACTTCGCTGGTAAAATTGAGACAGATGCAGTTTAGATGCCTCCCTTCCCCCCCCAGCTGGCTCCGTTGACCACTTGATATTAGGGATCCTTCGGCAGTGGGAGGAAGATACTGTGGGATATAAATGGCCGGAGGAAGAGGAGGAGGAGGAGGAGGAGGAGAGGTCGGTCTTGGGCGATTAAGACGACGAAAAGAGTAAAAAGAGGAGGGGATTTTGGAGGATGAAGGCAAGGCGGAACTGAGGGGAATATGGCGGGATCCGGCAGTGGGGGAGGGGCATGGGAGAGGCATTAGGAGGAAGAAGGAGGTGGGATTTTACATAGTGAAAGATAGAGAAGGAGTGGCGAGTGTGTAGAGGGAGAGACCACGGGTTGAATGCAGTCGTGTTCATGGACTATAGAAGGAGGATACGTAAAAGGAATATAGAAACGCAACGCAGTGCCCAGATTGGGTTTATATAGATGGAGGGCAAAGCTATGAAGATGTTTATGCCTAGATCAAGTCTATTTAGATGGGGTTTACTAGGTGCAGATTGTATAGATGGAGGAAAGTTAGACGAGAGAACTATACAGATGGACATTATGCAGGTGGGAGTAGTAATATCTACGCATGATGTAGAAGGCATGTAGATGGAGTATGAGGATGGCCTGTCCTTTGACCTGACATTTAATGGCTAGACTACCATAACCAGGGGTGGAACCATTGCGTCGTCGAGGGTCGTACTGTCGTAGTTAATGACCACCGGTGTCATAGATGAAGAGGTGGTTATCCACACACACACACACACACACACACACTCACTCACACGTGTCGACACCGGCCTCGCCACCGTTACCTCCTGCCTATAGCGATCTCTCCCCCGCGAGTTGCAGTGCAGCACTGACGTCCAATTTATGAAGGTACGACACCCTTGAGGTAAATAGGTCTGAGGGGATGCAGGTATAAATGTGTGTGTGTGTGTGTGTGTGTGTGTGTGTGTGTGTGTGTGTGTGTGTGTGTATGTGTGTGCATCATGCCTAGGGATCTTCTAAGGCACAGGTCTAGGGTATATGTGGCGCTGATGTTCTGTGCGTGGTAATGAAACATGGCACGCCAACACCGTAGACTTTTTGTGGAGGCGTTTTGCACTGATGATATTATTATGTGATACTTCTTGTGTGTGTGTGTGTGTGTGTGTGTGTGTGTGTGTGTGTGTGTGTGTGTGTGTGTGTTGTTACTTGCTGGTGCACTCTTGGCGGGTAGGGGGAGGGTCTTCACACCCCTGGGGTCGACCAAGCTGTTGGAAGCCGCAGCATGCATCTCTCCCAAGGCCTGCCATAACTCCCACGTGCCTTCGCTGACCTTCCCTAACCGTGTTCTTCTACATTGCCCTTCCCCCACCCATTTACCTTTCACTTACCTTCATGATCCCTATGCCTCTTACATGCCTTCCTTACCCATTTCTCTTTCTCAGTTTCTTCCTTACCCATATACCTTCCGCTTACCTTCCCATCCCATATTCCTCATGGAATTTCCTTACCCAAATACCTTTCATTTACCTTCCTTACCCAAGTAGAATCTCTCACTTACCTTCTTACTCATGTACCTATCATTTCAATTCCTTGCCCATATTTATCTCATCTCCCCTAACCCATTTTCCTTGCAATTGGTGTGTCTGTGTCTTCCTTAATTGTCTCTCTCTCTCTCTCTCTCTCTCTCTCTCTCTCTCTCTCTCTCTCTCTCTCTCTCTCTCTCTCTCTCTCTCTCTCTCTCTCTCTCCTCCTTAGCATTCTCTCCCTCTTTTTCCCCTCGATTACTCTCCTCTCCCTGTTTTGCCTCCCTCCTCCCTGACACTGCCCAGCCATTCGTAGGCAGGGAGCTGCAAAGTGTTCAGTCATATCGCGAGAGAATGATGGAACTGTTCGAATGACTGATGGTATATTTCCGTTGGAGGTACAACACACCAGCAGACTGTACTGACGTCTGTGAACTGCGTCGTTGAAGAAGATGTATTGATACACTGTGAAATGAAACGAAAGAAAGACAGCACTGGACTCGTGATTCATGTAGGTCGAGAAAGTAGAAAAGAGAGAAAGAAAAGACTAAAATTGAAGCTGCTTTCACAGAGGGTCATAGTGAAGGAAGTGGTATAGAACTGGAGGATGGGTTTTCCTTAGGAAGTTTATGGTGTGTCAAATGTTAGTTAAGGGTTGTGATGGACTGGACTGTGGTGATGGGAGACATGGCGTTCGTGGTGCTCTCAGAAAAGTGGAAGGTCATCTTTCTCAAGTATTGGGTTTTGAAAGAAATATTCATCTTGTGGGTCACACTGTTATATATGATATTATATTGTCTGTCAGAAAATGCGAAAGTACGACGTTTTGAGCAAGAGGGTACGACCTTTGAGCACGAGGGTACGACCTTTGAGAATGAATGTACTACCTTTTTTACACGACGGTACGACCCTCGAGCACGACGGTACGACCCTCGAGCATCCCCAGGAGACAGACACCTGGCCACACCCACCCACACACACACACACACGACCTCCTCACCCCTCACCCCGGGTCGTGGACTGGGTTTCTGCAATCTTACACTAACACCAGCGGGTTTATTGTCGCTTTTATATTGCAGTCGCTCCACGCTGGAGACGACATTATGTCGTGGGTGACTCCTTCTCTCTCTCTCTCTCTCTCTCTCTCTCTCTCTCTCTCTCTCTCTCTCTCTCTCTCTCTCTCTCTCTCTCCTCAACTCTCTGGTCGTTGGCCTGTGCCGTGGTTGCTTTGGGGGAGAGGGGTTTCTGTGTCGTGGTTGATTTAGGGGAGGGGGGGGTTTCTGTGTCGTGGTTGATTTAGGGGAGGGGGGGGTTTCTGTGTCGTGGTTGATTTAGGGGAGGGGGGGTTTCTGTGTCGTGGTTGTCTTCTGTCGTGGTTGTCGTGTGATTTTTTTTCTACCATCGTGGTTGCATTGTGTGTTGGGCTGTGTGTCCTACGTGCGTGACCTGTTTAAGTCAAAGAGTGACCCCATGTGACCTTTGACCTGTTTATAGACACAGGATGACGCCCACATGACCTATGACCCTTGTATAGACACAGGGTGACCCCCATATGACCCATGACCCGTGTATAAACACAGGGTGACCCCACATCATACCATTTGGTTTGTTATTATTAATATTATTATTATCATTATTATTATTACTATCATTATTATATTATTAGTAGTAGTAGTAGTATCATTATTGTTATTATTATTATTATTATTATTATTATTATTATTATTATTATTATTATTATTATTATTATTATCATTATTATTATTATTGTTATTGTTATTATTATTATTATTATTATTATTATTATTATTATTATTATTATTATGTTTTGATATTTATTTCCATTCAGTTTGGGTTGAGAACATATGTCACGTTAGCAGCTTGGTTCTTGCGTGGTCGTTCGTTAGCAGTGATAAAGTCCGTGGTCGTTACTCAGTAATGAATTGCGTGGTCGTACATCATGAGTAGAGTGCGTGGTCGTACATCATGAGTAGAGTGTGTGGTCATACATCATGAGTAGAGTGCGTGGTCGTACATCATCAGTAGAGTGCGTGGTCGTACATCATCACTAGAGTGCGTGGTCGTGCATCATCAGTAGAGTGCGTGGTCATACATCATCAGTAGAGTGCGTGGTCGTACATCATCAGTAGAGTGCGTGGTCGTACATCATCAGTAGAGTGCGTGGTCGTACATCATGAGTAGAGTGCGTGGTCGTACATCATCAGTAGAGTGCGTGGTCGTACATCATCACTAGAGTGCGTGGTCGTGCATCAGCAATGGAGGGCGTGTCTGGTGACCGGCCGATTGTAAATATCAGAACCAATTGGCCATACGCACATAAGAGAGTGCGTTTGTGGTGATGAAAGAGTTCGTGTCACCCGAGAGAAGTGATTATGTATTTATGACCAGGGTGTGTTAACGGCAGGTTGACCTTGCGTATTATATATATATATATATATATATATATATATATATATATATATATATATATATATATATATATATATATATATATATATATCCACCGTGTACCTCGAAGTTGACTGACGGGCGAGCTGTACGTGTAGCCAGCCGTCCTCAGCTCCCTGTCATTCAGATAACGGTAATAAGAGTTCCGGGTCACCCTGGCAGCCCCGGGGTTGTTCGTGACACGCATAACCCCGGGGTTGTTAGTGACACAGACACGGTGTTAGGGTTGGGGGGGATAGGATGGGGAGGGAAAGGTGGGGGGGTTAGTTCCGTGTTCTATCCCCCCCTCCCCCCCTCTCCCCCCGGAAGCTGACCTTAGAATCATCCGGAACTGACCGTTGGGGAGGACATGGGAGGGGACGGTCTGGGAAGGGGGGACATGGAAGGGGACGGTCTGGGAAGGGAGGACATGGGAGGGGACGGTCTGGGAAGGGAGGACATGGAAGGGGACGGTCTGGGAAGGGGGGACATGGAAGGGGACGGTATGTGAAGGGAGGACATGGGAGGGGACGGTCTGGGAAGGGGGGACATGGGAGGGAACTGTCTAGGAAGGGTGGACATGGGAAGGGACGGTCTGGGAAGGGAGGACATGGAAGGGAACGGTCTGGGAAGGGAGGACATGGAAGGGGCCGGTCTGGGAAGGGAGGACATGGAAGGGGGACGGTCTGGGAAGGGAGGACATGGGAGGGGGACACCCTAGGGAGGAAGGACACAGGAAGGAGGAGACAGCTCTGTTGGCGTTACCAAGAACAGGGAGAGGCGGTCCTGTTGTTGCCAGTCTCATACAGGATGTGTGACCCCCGGTAAGCGTGTCAGGTGTCGTCTGGAGTCCGTCTGGTGGTGTCGTGTGTGCCACGTGTCAACAATGGGGTAGGGGTGTGGAGGGTGGTGAGGGGTATATATGTATATACTCGGTAATGACACCAGGGGTCATGTTTGTGGAGGAGGGTAAGGGGGAGGAGGAGGGGGACCGTGGAAACGGCACGTGGGGTCCACAATTGGCTCGGGTGTTGGCAGTGGGAACCGTACGTTGCCAGAGGATCTCAGGAAGGTGAGGGCGGGTGGGTGTGAGGTCATGAGGCAGGGTGGTGGTGGTGGTGGTGGTGGCAGGAGGAGGAGGAGGAGGATGTGAGCTCGTTTCACAGAAGACATCGATCCCTTGAGCACGACTGTGCGAACCCCCCTCTAAGGGTAATAATAATGGCCCCCGACCTTTGACCTGGTCCTTAAGGGTTAGAGGTCGGTGGACACGCCTTCGTAACCGAGAGTCGTCGCCTCGTTCATGCTCAGGGGTGGTACCGGTCGTGCTCAAAGGTCGCACCGTCGCCCTCAACACGCGCACCGTCGTGCTCGAGAGTCGTATTACTGTTGTGTGGTCAGAAATCGCACGTTTTTGTCCATAGTCGTACCGCCACACTCAAGGGTCGTGGAGGAGACATAGAGCTGGATCCTGACCCGATAGACATAAGGGATTCTCCATTAGGATCTAAAGGATCTCGAGAGGGCAAAGGATGTGAGCTCGTTTCACAGAAGACATCGATCCCTTGAGCACGACTGTGCGAACCCCCCTCTAAGGGTAATAATAATGGCCCCCGACCTTTGACCTGGTCCTTAAGGGTTAGAGGTCGGTGGACACGCCTTCGTAACCGAGAGTCGTCGCCTCGTTCATGCTCAGGGGTGGTACCGGTCGTGCTCAAAGGTCGCACCGTCGCCCTCAACACGCGCACCGTCGTGCTCGAGAGTCGTATTACTGTTGTGTGGTCAGAAATCGCACGTTTTTGTCCATAGTCGTACCGCCACACTCAAGGGTCGTGGAGGAGACATAGAGCTGGATCCTGACCCGATAGACATAAGGGATTCTCCATTAGGATCTAAAGGATCTCGAGAGGGCAAAGGATGTGAGCTCGTTTCACAGAAGACATCGATCCCTTGAGCACGACTGTGCGAACCCCCCTCTAAGGGTAATAATAATGGCCCCCGACCTTTGACCTGGTCCTTAAGGGTTAGAGGTCGGTGGACACGCCTTCGTAGCCGAGAGTCGTCGCCTCGTTCATGCTCAGGGGTGGTACCGGTCGTGCTCAAAGGTCGCACCGTCGCCCTCAACACGCGCACCGTCGTGCTCGAGAGTCGTATTACTGTTGTGTGGTCAGAAATCGCACGTTTTTGTCCATAGTCGTACCGCCACACTCAAGGGTCGTGGAGGAGACATAGAGCTGGATCCTGACCCGATAGACATAAGGGATTCTCCATTAGGATCTAAAGGATCTCGAGAGGGCAAAGGCACTGGTCGTTTAAGCATGCTGCTAGGCTGGGCTGGTGTGAGTTGAGGCCGTGCGATCTGGCCACAGGAGAATTCCAAGGAACGTCCGGATTCCTGAAGTTGTCGAGGAGGTGGGTGGGCGGCGCAAGGAGATCACGTAGGATTGGAAAGTATTGTCAGGACGTGTAGGATACCGCCCGGGGTCGGTCGGTCGGGGAGGACTCCTCCTGTAGGGGTTGTGGCATGTTGTCGAGCGAGAGGAACATGATTCCAGGGGCTAAGAAGGGGCTGGTAGGAGTGAGAGAGGACTGCCTCTCTCTCTCTCTCTCTCTCTCTCTCTCTCTCTCTCTCTCTCTCTCTCTCTCTCTCTCTCTCTCTCTCTCTCTCTCTCTCTCAGCCAAACCATATGCCGGTTTGAGATGCTAACACGATATGTCAGTCCTCACAGACATGGAAGCCAATGGCATTAGTGTATGAGATGACACATAGTATGTGCGCGGGTCGTACTCCTGGACTTCCACCCCGGGAGGGTAAAGTGGAATTGATAGCGGAGGTGAAGTAACGTGATGGCTTCCAAAGATATCGATGGAGGGATCAAGAAGACTCTTGGGATCTGGAAAGGGGACTGAGAAGAGATATGAGATAAAAGTTCGTTGCTAATTACAAGAGGATGTGGGATAGTGAAGATACGGAGAGGTAGAAGAAAGTGGATGAATAAAAGAGACGAACTGAAGGATGATGATGATGATGATAATGATGATGATGATGATGATAATGATGATGATAATGATGATGATGATGATGATAATGATGATGATAATGATGATGATGATGATGATAATGATGATGATGATGATGATGACTTCATGAACTACGTTGTAAGATGATCACGATGGTCGGACGATACTAAGCTGGGGTGCAAAGCTACAGCTAAAGCTGTACGTCCGTTAGCTGTGCACGGTGGCAAATATAGTGTCAGCACTGGAGACCGAAAACCAAGTAAGCAGTGTATAGAAAAACTGGAAGAAATTAGAAAAAAAAGATTTCTTGTGGATTCATAAGTGGGATGTTCAACTTCAGAACTGTGGAACCACTGTCCCCACATTACGGGTGTGACCCCCACCTTGAAAACTGCCTTTCAGTCTTTGGTCACCCTTCTTGAGTGAGGAGAGTGACGAGCTGATACGATTCCCGGACTGAGAAACAAGTTCTTTGAAAAACCAGTTCAGCGGCCGTAACTCGTTTTAGCTTCGAGAAGAGGAGGAGGTTAAGAAGTCATAAAAGTATTCATTATCAAAGGCTCTGACCGTCTTGATCTAAGCAGCTGTTTTTAGGAACTAGATGAGTTTGAGATCACTCGGGGTAGTGGATACAACAAACTCATGCACAACGCTCTCCCTCAAACGAGACAGAGTGTCATACTTTGAAAAGATTTATTGACGTACGGAATGACTCGCCAGGAAGAGCAGTTGAAGAGTAACACCGGAAATGCATTTAGATATGTATATACTAAATGAATAATTCACATCAGGTTCATCGATTGACGCCTGTTACGCCTTCCTAGCTATAAAGGCCTGGTAGGAAGTACCGAAGTTTTCACCTCGCTCGCTTACCCCTTGTCTCCACACCAGTAGCACCACCAGGTTGTTAATGTTTCTGGTCCACTCTGCCGTCACAGACTAACTCTCGACAGGACCTGGTGCTCTGTTGCTCTTTTGTATATCACCGTAATCAGAAACCTGTCGTAATGGATCCTTCCGTACCTTCTGACTCTCCACACACCATACCCTTCACAGGTATCCCTCCACACTTCAAACCCACAACAGGGCTTCCTCCACACATCAAACCCTCCACAGATGTCCCTCCACACATCAAACCCTCCATAGGGCTCCCTCCAGATACCAGACCCTCTACACACTAGACCCGCCACACACCAGACGCTTCACATAGCTCCCTCCTCACACCACCTTTTCCGCATGCAAATTTCCCGGCTGTAGGGCTGAGGCCGCAATTATGTTTCTGTTGACCCTAATAATACAGAATTTCCCCAGGGTATTGTTACCGGTCTGGCAACACCGGCGGGCGGGCCGTTAGTGTTGTGTTATAGGGCTGGCAACACTGGCAGGCGAGCGGTTAGTGTTGTGTTAGGAGGATGGTGGGATGGTCCTATGTCGTGTTAAGGTAGGGGATGAGAGATGACACTCAGGGAGGCTGTATGGGAAAGCCAGATGACAGAAGACCTGATAGTCTATGACGAGGATATCCTACTGGAGGATAGTAATGTCCTAAATTCCTAATCTGTATGGATGGAGAGAGGATAGTACAGCTGAAGGAAGGCTTCCCTCCACCCATCACAATAGATGGAGACAGGAAAGTCCCCTCCTTCTCCTCCTCCTCTCCCCCACTATAGATGGAGACCTGACGGTACTGAAGGAAACTCCTCCCTTTCCATCACAATAGATGGAGACAGGAAAGTCCCCTCCTTCTCCTCCTCCTCTCCCCCACTATAGATGGAGACATGATGGTACTGAAGAAAACTCCTCCCTTTCCATCACAATAGATGGAGACAGGAAAGTCTTCTCCTCCTCCTCCTCCTCCTCCTCCTCTCCATCACTATAGATGGAGACATGACGGTACAGAAGAAAACTCCTCCCTTTCCATCACAATAGATGGAGACAGGAAAGTCTCCTCCCCTCCCTCCCCCACTATAGATGGAGACATAACGGTACAGAAGAAAACTCCTCCCTTTCCATCACAATAGATGGAGATAGGATAGTCTCCTCCCATCCCCCCACTGTAGATGGAGAGAGAATAGTAAAGCAAAAGGCTTCTCCCGACAACCATTATCGATGGAGACAGGATAGCAAAAGTAAGGTAGGGAAGCAAAGCTTGTGGTCGAAGTAGGCCTAGGCGGAAGAGACAGATGTAGGCCTACAAGGAAGTTTGAAAGAGGCCTACAGGGAAGTGGACAAATTAGCCCGACGAGAAAGACAGTTCGCCAGAGTTGGGGGAGTGACAGCTCTTGAATTGATATGATAAATTCAGGAGAATACGACAGGATAAAGTAGATACAGGAGAATACGATAGGGTAAAGTAGATGTAGTAGAATACGACAGGATAACGTAGATACAGTAGAATACGACGGGATAAAGTAGATGTAGTAGAATACGACAGGACGGTCATGGGACACAGGAACTTAACCCCCACCCCAACCCCCCACTAAAGTAGACTGGTGAGAGAGAGGGGTGGGGAGGAGGGAGGGGAAGAGGACGACCCCCTCTCCTTCTCACCCGTCGCTCCTCCGGGCTGGGAGGTGGAGAGATAAGGCCTGATTAGGGTCCTCAAGAAAGATTAGGGCATTAGAGAGAACATCCGGTAATTAGAAGTAGAGAGAGAGATAGAGAGAGAGAGAGAGAGAGAGAGAGAGAGAGAGAGAGAGAGAGAGAGAGAGAGAGAGAGAGAGAGAGAGGAACGATTAAGAGAAGATTTGGGAAGAGATGAGAGAGACGATCAGGACGAGCTGAGAGAGAGAGAGAGAGAGAGAGAGAGAGAGAGAGAGAGAGAGAGAGAGAGAGAGAGAGAGAGAGAGAGAGAGAGAGAGAGAGATTACTTAAGACGAGACTTTGCCCCAAAAGAAGGCAGTGGGGGGGGCTCTAACTCTAACCCCACCAAGAGTGTGAAAGAACGAGTGGTGTGAGTTACGTGTTGTCATGTGTTATGGGTGTAAACAGTGAGAGATTGCGTGTTTGGTGTCCTGGTAACCCGACCACAGCCTACCGTCTGGGGGTCAAGGCAGGAAGTATAGAAGCCAAGTGCCTTTGGAGGGGGGGCAAAGGAATGGAAATGGACAGCCACGGATGTGCCCTCGCCGACCTTATCTGATAACTCGGTAGGTACGACGAGATCTTAAACCCCCACACAGGTAGGACCAGCGCGTAGCGCTAACCGGTGATAGTCCCGGGGGGTGGGTGGGGTTGTTCAAGTGCCCCAGCCCCCACAGAACGACCAGGAGTAGCGCCTCGCTCACGTGGAAAGTATGAGTCTATTCTACGAAGTAATTATCGCGATTGGTGGTGGTGGGGGGTGGGGGGAGGGGGGGGGGGGGGGGTTTGGCGATTATTCAATTATTTTGCGTCGAGTTAACTGCATTATACTGAACGACTGAATCCAAATGAATTTGCATCGGAAGCCAACGGGATTACGCGATGGGTCGTGTTTGCAAAGGAATTTGGGGAGAGCAAACAAGGAAGGAAGGGGGGGCGGAAGATTAGGTGGTGATTCGCACGGAAGATTGGGTGGTGGTTCGCACGTAAGATTGGGTGGTGATTCGCACGGAAGATTGGGTGGTGATTCGCACGGAAGATTGGGTGGTGATTCGCACGGAAGATTGGGTGGTGATTCGCACGGAAGAATGGATGGTGATTCGCACGGAAGAATGGGTGGTGATTCGCACGGAAGATTAGGTGGTGATTCGCACGGAAGAATGGGTGGTGATTCGCACGGAAGAATGGGTGGTGATTCGCACGGAAGATTGGGTGGTGATTCGCACGGAAGAATGGGTGGTGATTCGCACGGAAGATTGGGTGGTGATTCGCACGGAAGATTGGGTGGTGATTCGCGCGGAAGATTGGGTGGTGATTCGCACGGAAGATTGGGTGGTGATTCGCACGTAAGATTGGGTGGTGATTCGCACGTAAGATTGGGTGGTGATTCGCACGTAAGATTGGGTGGTGATTCGCACGGAAGATTGGGTGGTGATTCGCGCGGAAGATTGGGTGGTGATTCGCACGGAAGATTGGGTGGTGATTCGCACGTAAGATTGGGTGGTGATTCGCACGTAAGATTGGGTGGTGATTCGCACGTAAGATTGGGTGGTGATTCGAAGCCGTTGCTTGGCGGATTAGCGCTAACTTTGAGGGAGGATCGTGAGTGGTGTTGGTGGTTCTGTCTGTGATTCGATCGTCCGTCCATGTGAGTCCGTGCACAGACTGACCTCATAAGAGCATGACGGTACGACCTTTGAACACTGTCAGTACGACCCTTGAGCATGACGGTACGACCTTGGAACACTGTCAGTAACGACCCTTGAAGATGATGGTACGACCTTGGAACACTGTCAGTAACGACCCTTGAGCACGACGGTACGACCTTGGAACAATGTCAGTACGACCCTTGAGCACGACGGTACGACCTTCGAACACTGTCAGTAACGACCCTTGAGCACGACGGTACGACCTTGGAACACTGTCAGTAACGACCCTTGAGCATGACGGTACGACCTTGGAACACTGTCAGTACGACCCTTAAGCACGACGGTACGATCAGCGGGTATTCAAGATCATCATACACCTAGGGGTATGTGCCCTTGTGCTCAAGGGTCGTACTGTTGTGCTAAGGGGTCTTACCCTTGTACTCAAGGGTCGTACTGTTGTGGTAAAGGGTCTTACCCGTCGTGCTCAAGGGTCGTACTGTTGTGGTAAGGGGTTTTACCCTTGTACTCAAGGGTCGTACTGTTGTGGTAAAGGGTCTTACCTGTCGTGCTCAAGGGTCGTACTGTTGTGGTAAAGGGTCTTAGCCGTCGTGCTCAAGGGTCGTACTGTTGTGCTAAGGGGTCTTACCCGTCGTGCTCAAGGGTCGTACTCTTGTGCAAAGGGGTCTT
>NC_092242.1:62718519-62736019 GCF_036320965.1 Panulirus ornatus
GAGACTGGTTTAATCCCCTCTAGTTCCGTATTACTGTAATCTCCACATGCCTATGGATTTCCCTCTCTCTCTCTCTCTCTCTCTCTCTCTCTCTCTCTCTCTCTCTCTCTCTCTCTCTCTCTCTCTCTCTCTCTCTCTCTCTCGCTCCCGCTGCTCTGTAATCCCCCATTGGCGCAGTAAATCCCAGCGCGTTCCTCCGGGGATTTCCGAGTAAATGATATTTGCCGTGTGGTGCTACAAGTCTGTCCTTAATGGGGTGAACTGTGAGTCCTCTTTCTTGGCGTCTTGCGTCGCCAAGTCGCTGCAACACTGAACCCTCTCGTTAGAGCGTTCACTGGAAGAGTGGGCCGACGGTGTAGTGAACGCTGGGAAGGGTGAGCTCTGGCAGGATGCAATTCCTCGAGAAAATAAAAAGCGGGAACAGCGTTAATGTAGAATAGTGAACTCTGCAATACGGAACGCCAGGGGAGAAAAAAAAAGAAATGGTCGCTGGGGCAAATTACGTGGGAACAGGTAATATATATACAGCGAAGAGCGAACGCCAGGAAAAGTGTGCGTCGGAATTATGAACTCAGTAAAAATGATCACTGGATTAGTGTGCGTTGTTAATAGCGAACACTGAACACACAGACGATCGCCGGATTAGTATGCGTCAGAACAGTGAAGTCAATACAAGCCATCGTAAGTCATGAAAATGAACGCCGGTGTGGATCGCGCGACTCTCTCTCTCTCTCTCTCTCTCTCTCTCTCTCTCTCTCTCTCTCTCTCTCTCTCAAGCAATATCGGGAATTTCCGTGGCTAATTTCCATCCGCTGGCGTAAGTTTGAGCTGGGTGGCGGGATTTGAGAAAAGTGCAGTAGGTAAGTAGGGTCGTAGGATTGCGCGGGCAGGTACGTCGCTCCGACGATTCCCAAGTTTTTTTTTAAGCCGATTCGAGCGGTGGTTAGGTTGTGGGGGAGGTGAGGGGTGGGAATAGAGGGGTTGTTGTGGTGGGGGAGAGGGGTGGGAAAAGTTAGAGGGGTGGTTGTAGGGGGAGGGAGGGATTGGTAAAGGGGGGGGGGGTAATTGTTGGTGGTGGAGGGGTTGGTCATTGGGGGGTAATGCATTACCTTACCTTAATCTTACGGTAATTTTCGCCATACCTTACCTTACCTTACCTAACCTTACCTCACTTTTACCTTACCTTACTTTTAACTTACCTTGCCTTACCTTACCTTACTTTTACCATACCTTACCTTACCTTACCTTACCATACATCAGTATACCTTGTCCCATCTTACTTTACCTCAATATCATTACTGTAGTTTACCTTACCTTACCTTGTCTCGTATTCCATGGATTAAGGCCTGGTACACCAGGCGTTGAAGTCTCGTATTCCAGGAGTTAAGGTCTCGTATTCCAGGGGTTACAGTCTCGTTCTGACAGGGTTGAGGTGCAGGTATATTGTGCCACGAACACTGGCGGGGTCTCCTCCCCACTTTCCCTCCTCCTCCTCCTCCTCCCTCCCGGACCTGCCGTCTGCGACTCGCTCGTCGAAAAGTTCAGGAATGCGTCGGACAAATGTCTACAAAGGCCGTCTAATCAGGCAGGCTGCATTGGCTACGAACGCCTACGGGCGGCAAACTCAAACAGCCTGACTGATCAAAGGATCTCCGGTGCAATTTAGTCCCGGACTGAGCCGTGGAGGGGGTTAGAACCGAGCATTCTAAATCGCCGTGATGTTGAAGTGCACCCTGGCGGAGGTACACCGGGGCACCGTGCTTGTGGCAGCTTAGGGAAGGTACAGGGTGCCGTGCCACGCTTGTAGGCTGCATGGGGGAAGGCACGTAGCATACTGTACCATAGGGATGGTAGACTGTACCGTATCATGTTTATGACAGCGTGGGGAAGGTACAGGGTACCGTACCACGCTTGTGGCAGCATGGGGGAAGGCACGTAGCATACTGTACCATAGGGATGGTAGACTGTACCGTATCATGTTTATGAGAGCGTGGGGAAGGTACAGAGTCAACCTTACCATGCCTGTGGCAGCATGGGGAAGGTACACCGTGTACCGCCATCACGTCGCAAACAGGTATGGAACGCGAGTGGTACCACTGCATCACAGCTGGACATGGTACCGCAGTCGACTACGTCAACAAACCTCTTCATTCTAGTACATTATATACATCACCGATGCCAGCCAGAGTCAACCAGCCCCACAACACACTACACGTCCATCATAACTATCATTGCCCCCCCGTGTATCCACACCCATGTCTCGTGTGTTTACATTATTGAGACATCTCTAGCCCTGTTCGCCATGACAAGTCATGTGTAGAGAGAGGTATCTTATTGGTGATACGCGAGACAGTATCCTGTCAGTGACGGGGGTTGTGTGTGTGTGTGTGTGTGTGTGTGTGTGTGTGTGTGTGTGTGTGTTTACACTGACAGAGGAGGTGTTAGGTCCCCCTCCCGTTTGTGTCTTCCTGTGTATTAATTAACTGTTTGAGGTCAGCTGTCGTCGTAATCAGGGTTTGGGATGTTTTTTTTATTTTCTTTGTGTGTGTGCATCTTTTGATCATTGAGTGTTCTGGGATGATGTTCTGAAATGTTGTTCATGTTTTCATTTCAGGTTGGTGTTCGTTTGCTGTGGTAGAGGGTGGTGTGGTGTGGTCAACCACGGAGCTGCGGTAAATACATCTTTTGCCACAGGTTAGCTGCCTGTGTCACGCCCCTTATTGGGCAAACTGTATTGTTGTTCTACCTCCACCCGTCTCGGGAGATACAGATGATAAAGAGAGAGAGAGAAAAAAAAAACCCCATTGAGTGTGGAACTAGTGATGTGTGGATTGAGAGAGAGAGAGAGAGAGAGAGAGAGAGAGAGAGAGAGAGAGAGAGAGAGAGAGAGAGAGAGAGAGAGAGAGAGAGGCGCCACATTCACCAAGAGTGACTTGCAACCCCAGAGGGGTTGTGTAGGCTAGTGTAGGCTACTGAGGGCATATCCTGGGTTATGGGGGTTCTGAGGGAACAGCCGGGGGTGTAGAAGACTACAGGGGTTAGCCCTGGGGTGTGTGTGGGCTACTAAGACATAGCCCTGGGGATGTGGGCTACTCAGGGATAGCTCCGTGGGTGTAGGCTACTGAGGGATAGCCCAGGGGGGTGTAGGCTACTGAGGGATAGCCCAGGGGGGTGTAGGCTACTGAGGGATAGCCCCGGGTGGTGTGGGCCACTGAGGGATGGCACAATAAGCCAGCGGTGGAAGGATGTTTCTGCCAGAGTATATTGAGAAAGCCTAATGAATGAGAACAATAGAGTGCATCAACGCACACACACACACACACACACACACACACACACACACACACACAGGAGAGGAGAGAGAGAGAGAGAGAGAGAGAGAGAGAGAGAGAGAGAGAGAGAGAGAGAGAGAGAGAGAGGACGCCATGCTCAGGCCATGAAAATCATTACTGACATTTTCAATGGAAGTTTGTAATATGTAATGATGGTGTCGAATGCATCGGGTTGTGTGCTGGAGCATTGGATGGTGTAGTCGACCCTCCTCCCTCGATAAGATTGGGTTGTGATGGTTCCGATTCATGTTGCTATGTATTATAATGGTTGTAGATATAACATGCTTGTTATACGTGTATCTCGGGGTAAGTATGATGTTGGATGTTATATTAAGGGGTTAAATGTATAGTATGGGGGATGTATAGGAAGTTATCATAAACAGGGGTGGATATAGAAGGGGATGTGTGTATGATATAGAGCAGGGGATGTATGGAAGGTTACTGATACAATGGGAGATTATATACAAAGGGAGGGATAGAAATTTATAGTATGGGTGTATAGCAGGGAGGTAGAGCTGGGGCATATTATATAGCAGGGGAGGTATAGGTAGTTATAGCAAGGGGAGATTATACAGAAAGGGAGGGTATGAAAGTGAGGAAATGCTGGGTAAGTATTTTCATTGTTTTTTATATTGATTTCTCTTGATGATGATGCCTTTACTCCATCTGGAGAAGATTACAAGTCTATGGTATTTGCTGATGACGTCTGCTAAACAGAAATACATTAAAAGCAGCGTCGCACTCTGGTATAGTCTGTTGGTAAACACACACACACACACACACACACACACACACACACACATATATATATATATATATATATATATATATATATATATATATATATATATATATATATATATAAATAGAGTGAAATGTGTGGGGGGGTAGGAAAGAAAACGGGTCGTTATTGTCCTGTTACTGATACCTGGAGCGGAAACTAAAGACGATCGCGCGGGTTGTGGCGTGATGCTCGGGGCGCCTCTGGTGGCAAAAACCCGAACCATATGTGTGTCTGTGAGTCGCTATCGTGTAAACAAACAGTTGTTTTCTTGTTTTGTCTTCATTGGGAAACAACGTCGTGGGAAGATGTTGTGTCTGGTTGTTATTAAAGTTATGAAAGAGATTTTGTTTTTCCTCTCTCTTCGTTGTCCAGACCGACTCAGAGATGACTAGAGGAATATTAAGGCTTTCTTGTGTGCGTGCAGACTAATGGGTATAGTAGGGTCGTGAGGTGTGTGTGGGGGGTTTGGAGGGCGGTAGTTGGGTGTGGTTGGGCTTGATGTACCACAGTGGCATGTAATGAAGGTAGGGTGCGACGCTGACGGTGGGGTGCGATGTTGACGGTAGGGTGCGACGCTGACGGAAGGATGCGATGTTGACGGTAGGGTGCGACGCTGACGGTAAGGTGTGACGCTGACGGTAGGGTGCGATGTTGACGGTAGGGTGCGACGCTGACGGTAGGGCACGACGCTGACGGAAAGATACGACGCTGACGGTAGGTTACGACGTGGTACCGTACAGTTTTCGTACCCGAGATCGTTCATACCCAGCGGTACGTGGTACCCACGTCCCCTCCCCCGCTCTCATGGGCTGGGGAAACGGAGTTTCATCCGCTGAGGGTAGGAACGTGGAGAACGTTCGCTAGGAACTTTACGTTCTGATGATGATCGAGGAATGTCTGCAGAGTTTATGGGGGCGATTTCTGTTTTTTTAGCGACTGTATTTGCTTACATAAGGTTTTGCATCCGTAGAGCGAACGTGAGCAATGCTTGTATGTAGGGTTGAACGTTCAACTGGCGACGAACGTGTCGAGTGTACATAGAGTTTCACGTTCCCTACAGCGAGAATATAAAGTATTAAAGTACATTATTTTTGGTGACAGTGAAGGTTTCATTATGACACTCAAAAAAGAGTCACACACAAAAAAAAAAAACGTGAGACTTTATGTGGAACGAACGACAGGTCGGCTCCTGACGCAGGTCATAACCTTGCATTACGCCCTCTTGTCCCTCCTCCTCCTCCTCCTCCCTTCTCCTCCTCCCACTCCCTCCCTCCCTCCCTCCCGTAGTGACGGGGTCATTCGTCATTATGACGTCATTCGCTGTGATATCCAGGCCGGCGTGGGAGGAAGCTGTTGGGAGGGGGAGGAGGGGGAGACAATATCCTCTTTATTTGGAGGATGACTACCAGAGCTGCTGCTGTACGCGTAGAACAGACGTCTCCTTCCATTAGACGTACGGACTGTGAAAAGAGAGAGAGAGAGAGAGAGAGAGAGAGAGAGAGAGAGAGAGAGAGAGAGAGAGAGAGAGAGAGAGAGAGAGAGAGAGAGTGTTTGGTCAGGTGTTAGGGTCGGTGCATTGCTGGCTTTCCCTCAAATCTTACCTTGCCTTACTGTACCTTACCCTCGGTGTTGGAGGAGGGAGAGAGGGAGGTTGTTCGGTCAGAGGCCGGAGCTGCTGTGATTACTTGCGGTGTTCAAACATGTTGGAGGAGAGGAGGCCTCAGCACCACTAGGGGTGCCCCAGGGTGGTGGTACTACACCACCACAGCTGCCTCGCTGGTGTAGAACACTTCGTAAACACATCACAGAGTCTTCTGTAATACCTTCGCCGCAATTCAGACGTTCGGTAGAGTCTTGGGCTCCCGGATGTTCAAAGGTGCTTTTCTCTCATTGCGGTTATAGAAGCGTTTGATTTCGCTGGTAGTATTTTACATAAGTCTTCCATAACTGTCGCTCCAACAGAGAACCAGTTTTTTTTTTTCTTTTTGCGTTTGAGAACCACACCTGCAAGGTTATTCCACGTGTAGATTATATTATAGATTATATTATATCATAGATTTTATGGAATGCTTTTCCCTCCTGCACTCCAGAGAGAAAATGACCTCAGCAATTCCATTCGTTCCTGGAATTTTAGATCTCTGACAGTGTCAGCGTGGCTAGTGAACGATCCTGGAAGATGATGTTAACCCGCTGGAGTGTATTGTACTCGTGTCGGTGTGTCACTATCACCTTTGGCTTTTTCCATCTCTTCTCTTGAATGTGCGCAGTATCCATCCATCCCGCCACGGAGGCGGAGGAGGCAGCCGTTGCTCTCTCGTGTTCACTGGAGGTGTAAGGGTCCCCAGATGTTGTTTCCTCCGAGATCCTTCATATAATTCTCATTTGCAAGGATGATGGTGTACAGTATGTTTGTGTCGGGCATTCTACAGCGTATGGCGTTTTTTAGTCGTATTCCCTACAGACGAAATAGTTGGGCCTGATCACCTTTAAATGTGTGTTATTTATCTTGTCCCCACTGGGGCAAAGACATGGTTTATGTCCGCTTCTAATTTCGTATCGTCTTCTGCTAATGTGGTGTTTCCCTTCTGCTTCTAGCATCATCCGCAAAAGAGGATACGAAGCTGATACGAAGCTGTTACCTGGTGTTTACCCCAGTGTCAGGTATGCTAATAGGAAGCCGTGGGGCGAGGAGGAAGGGAGGGAGGGAGGAGGGCGTGAGTACAGTTCCTTGTGTGGGAGGGAGAGGGAGAGGAGGTGCGGGGCTGAGATTTTTTTTTCCCCCCAATAGAGGCAGTAGAAGTGGCGGAGGCCTGGATCAGAAGAGCCATCCCGTGATCTGGCAGTCAAGAAGTTCCTTATCGATCCTTCTGGTCTTCGATTATTTACTCCTGTATCTTACCCAGTTTTGTGAGCCGTGACAACAAAACTTTTTGCCGAAAGCCTTGCGTGTATTGTAGCTGCAGTTTCTTTTGCTCTCCAAGGCATTTCCATTTCTTATTGTATATCGGTCAGGCGACTGAGAGAGGGAGAGTTGCGAGGGGAATGAAAGGTTGTGGTGGGTGTTGGTGGTGGTGAAGGAGGAGGAGGAGGAGATGGTTGTAGAGGTGGTAGAGATCATAGTGGAAGTGGAAGTTGTAGTGGTTGTGATGAAGGTGGTAGGGGTGTGGTTGGTATTTAACCGTATACATTTAGATAGGTCAAGGGTTAAAAGATGGTGATTGACAGGGTATATGTAGTGGTGTAGATAGTAGACTGTGGTTGTAGATGTTGTTGGTGTAAGAGGCGTTGTAGAGGCGTTGCTGTGGTGTGTGGTGTGTTGAACCTGCGTGGGCGTGGGCGTGGCGTGGTGTGGCAGAGGGCCAGGCGGCGGGGTTAGGGTGTGGTGTGGTGGTTCCTACACGGGCCATAGCGTCTTGCGTCTGGCAGCAGGGTCACTCACCTTCTCTCGATGTCGCCGCCTCCGTCGGCCGGCCGGTCTGCTGCCCTCTTCCTGCCAGCTGGCTGTCGCCCCTCTCCAGACTGAACTAGGGGGAGATGGTGGGGAGGAGGGGAAGATAGAGGGCGTTTCTTTTGGTAGGATCTCACATACCTGGGGATCCCTCACCACCGGGTGTTGTGGGAGTCATGTTGGCTTGTGTGTCCTTGTGTAAGAATAGGTTATTTTTGGATGAGGTTTGGTTGCTGTGGTGTTATTATACATTTTTCCCCTCCCTAACAGCTTAGCATCGATCACGGGTACTGGTGGTCATATGGGAGTGACCAGTTCCGGGTTGTAGAGAGGGGTTTGGGGTTGGGGTGGGTTATCGATCATGGATCATGGTCTACACACACACACCAGGGCTAAGAAGACGTGCTCTCTGTGTGGATATCTTAATAACTTTGAGAGAAGGGAGTTGGACGTTTGCTTCTGTGACTGGTGACTGGGTGGGACATCATCTGCCGACACTGTCGCCTCTTGTTGCTGCTGTTTAGTTTCTTTTTGTCCCAGTTATGTGACTCCCGCGCCGCTGAGGTAGTCGGCCACGTCCCCCCGGGAGGCAGTGGTTCCAGGGAGATCCCCAGGGCGAATGTGAGAGAGCAGGGGTTGAAGTGTTGTGTGTGTTGGGCTGGTGAAGGGTAGTGGGGTGGGGAGAGCAGGGGTTGAAGTGTTGTGTGTGTTGGGCTGGTGAAGGGTAGTGGGGTGGGGCGAGGGGGGTGTTTATGTTATTGTGGTGTTTCTGTGATGCCGGGGTTGTGTTGCTTCTGTAACACCGGTTGTTAATGGTGCTGGGTATGCAGGGGTGGTGGTTGTGGTGTTGGGTGATCAGTAGTGATGTCCTCAGGTGTTGTAAGGCGGTCTTGTGTTGCGGGAGAGCCTCGTGGTTGCTAGATGTTTCGACATGGTCGGGGGAAGGGTTTCGGAGGGGGGGGGGGGCAACGCTTCCTTGAGTTGCACGAGAGACTTGTGTTGCTGGATGATATACTTTCCTTTTTAGGAAACACATCCTTGAGTTTCAGGGTAGATTCGAAGCCTTTAGGTCCTTCACCTTGGCGGGGGGAATACCTCATTGAGTTGTGGGAGGTGCTTTGTGTTCCTGGGATCCTCAGATTTCCCGAGAAACACTTGTTTTGCCGCTGGGTCACGTGAGAAGGGCCACCACCATCATCATCATCAGACGCGGTGTGTTGATAAGTGTATATCCTCGCGTAACACCTTACTCTGCCACTGTCATCACCACCACCACACTCGCCACCTTGGTTGTGTTTACAAGATATTTATTGTTTATTAGCATTTTCTTGCCCCTCACACCCCCAACCACACCCACCCACCCCAGACGTGCGTCGTGTACACATTGGCCTGATTTGTGTGGTGCAGCGTGGTCATCCGTGAGCAACGCGACCGGTGTGGTTCCTTTCATTGATCTAGCTTTGTGGTGGTGGTGGCGGAGGACGCCACGCGCTGCGGTCGGTGTGGTGTACTACCCGTTCCCTCACCACAGCCACCACAGGGTGGTAGACGGCGGCCGTGGAGGTGGTCATGGTAGTTGGTCTCGGTGTTGACCTCCGTCAGGAAGAGGACGTGTTGCCTGCCTTATGGGTACATTGTATTGGACCCTTGAGCACGACGGTACCACCCATGGTTCTGATGGCTTGACCCCATGACCTGACCCTCAAGTGTCAGGCCATCAGCAGCCGTACCGTCGTGCTCAGAGGTCGTACTCAGTCGTCGTGCTCAATGGTCGTCCCTTTCCACCCAAGGGGTTAAGATTTTTTGACGCGGACCCTTGCCGTCCCGTAAGCACTTACGTTGTTCCGAGGCAGTCAGCAGGGCGCCTTACGACAATGGCTTCGCCCGAAAGACACAAGAGGCTAGACATCTTCAGCGGAGACTCGGGGTCCTGAATATTTTACGCACCCTCCCGTTTTCCCCAGACGCTGGCCAAAGGGGAGGAGGAGGAGGAGGAGTGGGTGGGTGCCTGCCTCTCTAGCTCAGGGGAACGTACGTACGTACTCACGTACGTTCCACAGCCCTGATGGACGGCAGCCCATCCGTCAGAGCCGATGTTGAGGGATGTGGGGAGTTGGGCCTGGCGCTCGTAGACTTCGGCTAGATGAGGAACGGGACGAACGGGTTGGTCGGCATTGTGAGTGGTATTGCTACTACAGCAACTGCTTCTACAGCTGCTGCTGCTGCTGCTGCTGCTGCTGCTGCTGCTGCTGCTGCTGCTGCTACTACTACTACTACTACTACTGCTACTGCTGCTGTTGTTGCTGCTGCTGCTGCTGCTTTGAGGCACAGGTCGAGGAAGAGAACGAGAGGGGGAGACACGGTAATCGAGGCGCAAATAAGAGGATGGCTAGTTTTAGGGTGAGAGGGTGTGTTCTGCTTGAGAGGGAGGTGGAGTGATGGAGGAGGAACAGCTTACAGGGTGAGATGACCCTGATGACGGAGGTGATGAAGGTGGAGGAACAACCTTGGGGAGGGAGAGAGAGAGAGAGTAGCTGAGAGAGGGTTGGATGACAACAGGGGGAGAAGCGAGAGCAGCTGAGAGGAAGACCAGAGCAGCTAGGGTGGAAGGCTGTCCACCAACGAAAACCGGGGTATATCAGTAACGACAGTCTAGTAAAGAGCGTCCTTGCACCACCTGAGCCACCTTCCGGACCATCTGACACCACCTGGGCCCACCGTCCAGACCACCTGACACCACGTGGGCCCACTGTCCGGACCATCTGACACCACTTGGGCTATCGTTCGGACCATCTGACACCACTTGGCCCACCGTCCGAATCATCTTACACCACTTGGGCCACCGTCCGGACCACCTGACACCACCTGGGCCACCGTCCAGACCACCTGACACCACTTGGGCCGCCGTCCGGACCATCGTTGTTGTCAGCGCCAACAATAATGAAGGAGCTGGTGGCACCGGGCTGGTTGTGATCCATCATCAACGTCCATAAAGATTTAGAGTTGTTGAGCGTAGTGGAGGTGCCGGGGGCGGGGTTGTAGCGCCGCGCGGGGGCTGGGTTGTAACGTGATTGTGTAGGTGCAGGAGGCTGGTTGTAGTGTGGTTATGGGGGGCTGGGTTGTAGCTTGCTTGTAGAGGCGTGGGGGCTGGGTTGTAGCGTGCTTTGTGTGGGGGCTTGGTTGTAGCGCGTGTATGGAGGCGCAGGGAGAAGGGGGGGGCGGGCCCATGGTTCAGCTGGCGTGTGGAGGCGCGGGTGGCGTGTAGTCCTGGGGGCAGATTATGCGTGGACTCGTAAATATTGTGGGGCAATATTTATGGTCGAGGAACCGACCCCCCCCCCTCCCCCGCATCCCCCCCTCCATGTGTTCGTGTCTTTGTTTTTCTTAGTTTTTTTTTTTTTTTGCCTTGGCGGTTGGTAATGGCGTATTCTCTCTCTCTCTCTCTCTCTCTCTCTCTCTCTCTCTCTCTCTCTCTCTCTCTCTCTCTCTCTCTCTCTCCTGGTAGTCAGGGGGGGGGGGGGGGGAACGTGTGCCTCGCCCGGGGGGGGGGGGGGGGGCAACGTCTGGTACCTGTCTGGTCCAGCCAGGATCGGCCACGGTCCGCCTCTGTTGGTCCGTCACCTGTTGGTCCATCCCCCTCCCCCACATCCCCCCCTCCCCCGACCCCCCCATCCCTCGGGGGTCTATCCTCGTCCCTCGGGACGTATCCCTATGCCTCGGGATTTATCCTCGTCCCTCGGGGGTCTGTCAGTTGGCCACAATCACCTATCCTGTGTGTTGTCAGCTAACGTCACACACTCTCCTCCTGTATGTTGTCAGCTAACGTCACACACTCCCCTCCTGTATGTTGTCAGCTAACGTCACACACTCCCCTCCTGTATGTTGTCAGCTAACGTCACACACTCCCCTCCTATATGTTGTCAGCTAACGTCACACACTCCCCTCCTGTATGTTGTCAGCTAACGTCACACACTCCCCTCATGTATGTTGTCAGCTAACGTCACACACTCCCCTCCTGTATGTTGTCAGCTAACGTCACACACTCCCCTCCTGTATGTTGTCAGCTAACGTCACACACTCCCCTCCTGTATGTTGTCAGCTAACGTCACACACTCCCCTCCTGTATGTTGTCAGCTAACATCACACACTCCCCTCCTGTATGTTGTCAGCTAACGTCACACACTCCCCTCCTGTATGTTCTCAGCTAACGTTACACACTCCCCTCCTGTATGTTGTCAGCTAACGTCACACACTCCCCTCCTGTATGTTCTCAGCTAACGTCAGAGCAGAGCCGGGCAGTAACGATATACACCAGATACATTGCTGTGGTGTTTGGCCATATGGTGGGAAATCGTCAGCAGGTGGTCGGGGGATACGACCTTAGATACCGACCTGATCCCATCTGTCTCGGAGGCTGCAGCCTGATGCTGCTTCCTGTTGTTGTTGTTGTTCTTGTAGTTGTTGTTGGTGTTGTTCTTGTTGTGATATATGTTGTTAATGTATTACTGTTGTTGCGTAATGCACCGTTATATATCTATCTATATATATATATATATATATATATATATATATATATACGAATATAGTGCATATGAACGCGCACCTTCATAGAACATACAAACCTCCAACAGCCAGGATCGAACCCGGGACCCGTGTGCAAGAGGCAGGCATGCTAACCGCTAGGCTATGGGACTGTGATTGTCCAAAACATGTTTTGGACAATCACATGTTTACCAAATGGCGTCCTAGCTTCGTCTCTTCGATGTATATCAACTGACTGTTGTATTTCTCTCTTGTATCTCCCCTGATGATGTGATTATTACACGAAAGTGCACTTGGGAACTTTTCGTGTTTCATTTTCCACGTGGACTCATAGGAATATCTTGATCACGCGCAAAATTGTGATCCTTCCCAATATATATATATATATATATATATATATATATATATATATATATATATATATATATATATATATATATATATATATATATATATATTTCTTTTCCCAGGATGGCATATTAGTGGATCTGACCGGATATGTTCATGGAATGAAACCAAAAAAAAAAATAAAGAAAAAAAATAGGAAATACATAGACCAGGGATGTGTTATTTGCATGTACAAAAGTCATATATGAATGTCCTCCTTCCAATATGTGTGTGTGTGTCATTGATAGTTGATATTAAAACTGGACGGTGGAATTACGGTATTGTTGCGAAAAAAAAGGAAAAAATATACATGTTCTCCACCAATAACATACACTGTTGCTTTATTGAACCAGCCTTCTCCAGCACGAAGGTACGACCCACCACGAACACGACGGGACGACCTAGAATCATAACGGTACGACCTTCGGTATGATTGGTGTCGTCTTTGACCCTTAAGGGTCCTATCCAAGGGTCGTACTGTCTCGCACAAGGGTCGTACGTCCAATACAAGGGTCGTAGTGTCTCGCACAAGGGTCGTAGTGTCTCGCACAAGGGTCGTAGTGTCTCGCATAAGGGTCGTACCGTCTCGCACAAGGGTCGTACCGTCTCGTACAAGGGTCGTACCGTCTCGCACAAGGGTCGTACCGTCTCGCACAAGGGTCGTACCGTCTCGTACAAGGGTCGTACCGTCTCGCACAAGGGTCGTACCGTCTCGCACAAGGGTCGTACCGTCTCGCACAAGGGTCGTACCGTCTCGCATAAGGGTCGTACCGTCTCGCACAAGGGTCGTACCGTCTCTCACAAGTTCAAATCAAGTTAAGAGACAGTTCGTGCATATATATATATATATATATATATATATATATATATATATATATATATATATATATATATATATATATATATATATATATATATATATATATATATATATATATATATATATATATATATATATATATGTTTGTTTAAACCTATCATAATTAAACCCAGGAAGGCGAACATACCCTTTCTTAAACCGAGTCTAATAAACCAGAGCCAGTCAGAGACCCTATCTCTTCCTTGATTAAACCAGTTATAAACCCAGTAAAACACACAATCTATTTTTCTCCCCCTTCTTCAATTAAACCAGTTAAGAAACTAAAACACTTTCCTTAGTTATTTATTTTGGTTTATTCTTTATATAAACCATTTATGGGGGCACAAGAAGGCCAGGGCATCCCCCCCCCTCCCAGTCACACCGCTTATAAACCAGTGGTGATAGTTAATTTCCTCTTAATTAAACCAGTTATAAACCACGGGCAGAACAAGCGTTGTTGCCTCGTGTGGGGAACCAATTTCAGCAGCCAGTGAGGCTGGGTGATTTTGTGGTTTGAACGAATTGGTGAAATATTGCAACGTACGAAAGGTTTCTCCTGTATTTATCTATTTATTTATCTATTTTTATTATTATTATTATTATTATTATTATTATTATTATTATTATCATTATTATTATTATTATCATTATTATTATTATTATTATTATTATTATTATTATTATTATTATTATTATCCCAAGCGAGTTCCCTCCCACTTCCTTCCCCCCCCCCCTCCCCTCTCCCTGTGCCTTAGCATTTAAAGCCGGAAATTATTCCCGGGCGGATGAGGGAGATAAGGGATGAGGTGTTGGTGATGTGAGGGAGGGGTTGTGGTGGAGTTATGGTGGTGTTTGTGGTGAGGGGGCAAAGGAAGGGGACGGCGTGTTGTGTGGTGGCGTGTTGGGTTTTGATACTCCTCTCTCTCTCTCTCTCTCTCTCTCTCTCTCTCTCTCTCTCTCTCTCTCTCTCTCTCTCTCTCTCTCTCTCCTCTTTGGTTGAGCCATCCTCTCCCTCTTGTCTTCTCTCAGCCATGGTGGTGGTGGGTGGTTGGGGATCGCAGTTCCTCGCCGCCATGGTGACCCTCCACCTCCCAGTTCGCATCACCCCCATCCCTCTCCCTCATCCACCATGTTGCTTCCCTCCTCCTCCTCGCTCCTCCTCCTCCTCCTCCTCCTCCTCGCTCCTCCTCCTCCTCCTCCTCCTCCTCCCTTCGAGTTGCAGCAAGTATCGCTTCGGTCGCCGCTGCTGCTCTCCGTGAGAGCTGGGTGCCCCGGCCTCATGCGTATCTCCAACCCCTGCCACAAAGACGTGGTGGGCCCGTGGCACACACACGCGTGTGTGTGGGGCGCTCCTCCGCTTGCCGTAGGCGGTGTGTTGCCAGTCTGTCCTACGAGTATTGAGCGTCTCTCCTCGAACAACGAAGCTGTGCAGTTAGTTTTCTTCAATCTTTTGTATTTCTCTCGAATGACAACCCTTCCAAAACTTTGAAGAGTGTAGTACTATCTCTCTCTCTCTCTCTCTCTCTCTCTCTCTCTCTCTCTCTCTCTCTCTCTCTCTCTCTCTCTCTCTCTCTCTCTCTCTCTATCATCCGTGTATGGGTCATGGGTATAGCATGTTCCTGCCCCCGCTGTGTGGGTTGTTATGTAAAAAAAAACACACATAAAAAAACCACTACTTTTACGATTGTGGTCATTATGATCGCAACCTTCTGTCGTAATTTACTTCGTTATTTAAAGGTTGATTTAGGATCTTAGGTAACCGAATGATTGTCATTATTTTTTATATATATTTATATATGGAATCTGGAGATAATTTGCTAAGAGTAATTAAGTCTAGTAATTAAGTCTAGTGCACGCGGTACTAATGATTTGAAAAAGATTATACTTCACAGTTCGTCGTTTTATATATATATATATATATATATATATATATATATATATATATATATATATATATATATATATATATATATATATATATTAGAGAGAGAGAGAGAGAGAGAGAGAGAGAGAGAGAGAGAGAGAGAGAGAGAGGGAGAGAGAGAGAGAGAGAGAGAGAGAGAGAGAGAGAGGGGGAGAGAGAGAGAGAGAGAGAGAGAGAGAGAGAGAGAGAGAGAGAGAGAGAGAGAGAGAGAGGGAGAGAGAGAGAGAGAGAGAGAGAGAGAGAGAGGGGGGGGGGGAGAGAGAGAGAGAGAGAGAGAGGGGGGGGGGGAGAGAGAGAGGGAGAGAGAGAGAGAGAGGGAGAGAGAGAGAGAGAGGGAGAGAGAGAGAGAGAGGGAGAGAGAGAGAGAGAGAGAGAGAGAGAGAGAGAGAGAGAGAGAGAGAGGGAGAGAGAGAGAGAGAGAGAGAGAGAGAGAGAGAGAGAGAGAGAGAGGGAGAGAGAGAGAGGGAGAGAGAGAGAGAGAGAGCTTTCCCAAACCCTTTGTTATCAGTTACCTTGAGGTTGGTATTAAGGGACTGGGTGAGGAGTGGTGGGGGTGAAGGGGGATGAAGAAGGGGCTGGCTGGGGCCTGCTTTATTATTGATAAGGGCGAGGACCTGGCGCACCGCTGAGAGATAGGCAGGTCCGAAAGATAGATAGATAGATAGGGCCCATGAGAGAGAGAGAGAGAGAGAGAGAGAGAGAGAGAGAGAGAGAGAGAGAGAGAGAGAGAGAGAGAGGTAAGGTTATGTTATATTCATAAAGAAGACGGCGAGATGGAGTTATATATATATATATATATATATATATATATATATATATATATATATATATATACCTTGGGGGGAATTTATATCACAGTTGGTATTTTGCCGATGCTGCTGAGGGAGTCAGATAAAGTTGTCAAGGTTGTTACATTTACTTGATGTATCACAGGGATTCAGGTACTGACAGGTTCTGAGGTTCAGAAACACGACTCCCTCTGGCGGATGTGGTCGAGGTGAGTCGGGAGGGGGAGGGATGCGGAGGGGGGTTGTTGTTGTTTTTGGATATGTCGAACTGAGGACCTCGACCTTCTAACGGCCTGAGTGAATTGAGAGGAGCAGCCAGCGCGTCATTTTTCGTCCCGGGACCCAGCTGTTGGGGGCACAGAAGACCGTGGAAACCATCTTATTAAAGGTTCATAAGTAAGGTATGGCAAGGCTCCAGACCCAGCTGCTGGGGTGGAGGACCACCGACGCCATCGTAAGGTAAGGTAGGGTAGGGTAGGGTTGGGTAGGGTAGGGAAGATTTGGGTAGGGTTGGGTAAGGTAGGGTAGGGTATTGTAGGTTAGGGAAGGGTAGGGTAGGGTAGGGTAGGTTAAGGTAGGGTAGGGTAGGATAGGGTAGGGTAGGGTAGAGTAAGGTAGGGAAGGGTAGGGTAGATTCGGGTTGGGTAGGAAAGGGTAGGGTAAGCGAGGTCAGGTTGTTCGACAACAGCTGTGTCGCTTCTCGCCAGTGTGGGTCCTGCCTGACCTGCTGACCTTTGTCTTACCTCGCCTCCCACCATGCCTGCCTCTTGCAGTGACTCTCTCTCTCTCTCTCTCTCTCTCTCTCTCTCTCTCTCTCTCTCTCTCTCTCTCTCTCTCTCTCTCTCTCGTTCCATCTCCTCCCGTCTGATGGTTCTCCTGGTGTGTCACGTACAGAGGCTATGTACTTGCCTGTTCGTACTTTAGGACTCTTTTATTTCATGTCCGTGAGTGTGCCTGCCCGGGCAGCACATATATGTACACCCCTCGTTGTTGTTGGTCCGTGTTACGTACACGTCTGTAGTTACGTCCGCGAATCCCTGGTACGTTCGTGTCTGTCCTTGTGTTGGTAAGGTCTATGATAGTACACCTAATGGCAAGAACTACACATCTCAACCCTCGACATGTATAGATTCTTCACGACTTAAACGAGGGTTCAGTGTCTTGTGTTATTAATCACCCACCCACCCACCCTTCGTTTGAGAAGGGAAATACTGATTATGATTAATGGTGATCATGATTAATAGCGTCTAATGATGACCACGGGACCACATGTGGTGGATGTGGAAGACAAGTGTTACGATGATGGGGGGCGGGCGGTGGGTGGATGGATGGGGTTGGGTGGTGGAACCCTGTATAGACGACACAGGAGCGACATGAGGAAAACACCCGGACAGGGAGAGAGAGGTAGATGACGACAACAAGCGAAGATCAGCGAC
>NC_092242.1:62743519-62773519 GCF_036320965.1 Panulirus ornatus
CCAAGTTTAATCTAGTAACTTGTTCCAGACTTGTTTATTAGACACGACCGAACTTGTGGCCAGCAAGGGTAGGGGAAGTGGACGTGCTGGGGTGGAGGGAGGTGGATGTAGCGGTGGAGGGAGTGGTGCTTGCAGGGGAGTGGACTTGAGGTTGGTGAGGGGAGGGGAGTAGTAGTAGTAGTAATAGTAGTAGTAGTAGTAGTAGTAGTAGTAGTAGTAGTAGTGGTGGTGGTTGTGGTTGTGGTGGTGTTGGTAGTAGTAGTACTAGTAGTAGTAGTAGTAGTAGTAGTAGTAGTAGTAGTAGTAGTAGTAGTAGTAGTGGTGGTTGTGGTTGTGGTGGTGTTGGTAGTAGTAGTACTAGTAGTAGTAGTAGTAGTAGTAGTAGTAGTAGTAGTAGTAGTAGTAGTAGTAGTGGTGGTTGTGGTTGTGGTGGTGTTGGTAGTAGTAGTACTAGTAGTAGTAGTAGTAGTAGTAGTAGTGGTGGTTGTGGTTGTGGTGGTGTTGGTAGTAGTAGTACTAGTAGTAGTAGTAGTAGTAGTATTAGTAGTAGTAGTAGTAGTAGTAGTAGTAGTAGTAGTAGTAGTAGTAGTAGTGGTTGTGGTTGTGGTGGTGTTGGTAGTAGTAGTACTAGTAGTAGTAGTAGTAGTAGTATTAGTAGTAGTAGTAGTAGTAGTAGTAGTAGTAGTGGTGGTGGTTGTGGTTGTGGTGGTGTTGGTAGTAGTAGTAATAGTAGTAGTAGTAGTAGTAGTAGTAGTAGTAGTGGTGGTTGTGGTTGTAGTGGTGTTGGTAGTAGTAGTAATAGTGGTAGTAGTAGTAATAGTAGTAGTAGTAGTAGTAGATAATAGTAATAGCAGCAGTATTAGTATTAGTAGCTGTAGCAGTAATAGTAGACGGAGAGACATGAAAGAGGAGTAGAAGTAGATGCAGGTGGCTTCGGAGTAGATGACGGATGGTTCAGTGGTCTGTTCACTCGAACGACCTTATGCACACGACCCCTCACCCTCGAGGAGTCGTCTCACGACCCCACATCCCCTCCTCATTCATCAGAGGACTCCTCATCCTGGCTCAGGATACTGTATCCTTCCCTCGCACCAACGAGTCTATGAGGTGGAAAGTCTCTTCATACAGTGATATACTGAGGGACTTTTTCAGTTCCCGGCGGTGGAGGTGAGGCATCACTTCTCCAGGAGTTTGTCACTGTAATGCCCCCTGGAGTGGCTCCAACAGCAGCGGCGGCAGGAGTAACAGGCCCTTTTGGCTGTGTTTTTGGTTGGGCCCTTCTCTCTCTCTCTCTCTCTCTCTCTCTCTCTCTCTCTCTCTCTCTCTCTCTCTCTCTCTCTCTCTCTCGTCGCAGCGAGGGTGACGGGAGGGCGCAGAGACCGAGGTCTCAAGAGGGAGTGGTGCCTGGAGGTTTTCCTCCGGAAGGCCATGACCACACACGGAGAGGAGCCCTTGCTGTGGCGACGCGTGTCGCGACTGACTGACTGACTGACTGGGCGATGATTCACTCCGACGGAAGTGGAGAGAGAGAGAGAGAGAGAGAGAGAGAGAGAGAGAGAGAGAGAGAGAGAGTACTCTCCCCGCGCTCGCATCAAGACATGATAGCAGGAGGCAAGAGACATGGGCCTCCTACATTAGCATTACATCTACATAAAGTGTTATCTTATGACCCCCCACCCCCCCCAGGCTACCGACCTCCTCTTTGTATTCGTGCTAGCTGTCCTTCTGTCTGTCCTTCTGTCTGTCCTGTCTGTCTATCTGTCCTTATGTCTGTCTGTCTATCTGGCTGTTTTCCCGTTTGTCTGTGAGTGCGTTGTGAGCCTTGGGGAGCTACATCTGTCTGTCTGTAAGTGTTTCTTTAGTCTTCCCTTGTCGAAGACTATGTCTGTCTGTCTGCCTGTCTGTCTCTGTGTATGTGTGTGTGTGCCTGTTTGTCTGTCTGTATAACGGGAAAAGGGCCAGTGTGTGCGTCTGTGCTTGAGTCGAACCCCTCTCTCTCTCTCTCTCTCTCTCTCTCCCAAGTCGTGGCCAGCGATAGAGGTATTTAGCCATTTCATTGGTCTTCTAAAGATCCTTCGTACGTACAGCCAGCCAGGCAGCGGGCGGGGGAGCCACTCCCTCACCCCAGACGTACAACAGATGTACGTATCTTATATGATTTCATCAACTCCTGCAGGACTTGTGGCCGCATAGGTGCCCGGGTTAGTGAGGGAGAGACGTAAATATTTGATTATCTCTCTCTTATTTGCTCGGGACAGAGTGTTGACTTAATGCAACGATGGTTTTTTTTTTTTTCTTTTTTTCTCTTCGCTAATTTTGACCCAACTCAGTAGGAGCGAGGTTGGCTTGAATAAGCAGAGCGAGTTTGGGGTGGGAGGGGGACGGACGGTACGAAGCCCCCCGCTTAATTTCCATGGAAAAAAAAGATTAGCTGTTCTGATGTAGTCTGTCTGACCTCTTGAACACGACTTTGCGACCCATGAGCACGACGGTGCGACCTCTTGAACACGACGGTGCGACCTCTTGAACACGACGGTGCGACCTCTTGAACGCGACTTTGCGACCCTTGAGCACGACTTTGCGACCCTTGAGCACGACGGTGCGACCCTTGAGCACGATAGCACGACCCTTGAGCACGACGGTACGACCTTTGAGCACGAGCGCACGACCCTTGGGGGTGTGTGAGGACGTGATGCCATCATAATATCCACCACGGGGTCGTACCGTCGTACTCAACGGTCGTTCCTTCCGTCTCTGAGGTGGTCGTGCTGTCGTGGTGCTGCTCTGCTCAAGGGCTTCGGCAACGGAACACGATAATTTTTTTTTCTATTCTTTCTTTCTTTCTCTCTTTCATTTATCTGATCCCGATGAAACTTGGCGAGAGTGTTGTGGACATGAATGCGGCGAGCCGAGAGCCAGTTGGAAAATGAGGCGGCTCCTGCATATTGAATGAGCTCTCTGCATTCTAATTGGGCGGCAGTGTTTACACTGTGAAAACTCCGCTTTGGGGGGTTGGGGGGTTGGTTGGAGGAAGGGAGGGAGGAGGGAGGGAGGGAAGGGAGGATGAGGGAGGGGAGGATGGGGTTGGGTGGGGGTGATTCTGATCCTCCTGGGGAGGACAGGTGGGGAGTAAGGTGTGCCAGGAACCCCCCAGCCTCTAGGATGGGGGGGGGGGGGTTAGGATACCCATACCATCCTGGATAGGGTGGGTCCTACGCCTCCAGAATGGGATGAGGGGGGCGCGCCCCCCCACATCCCCTACGATAGGCTAGATTTCCTTCCCCCCCTTCCCCTCCTCCCTCAAGGATGGGATCCATCCCAAACACACACACACACACACACACACACACACACACACACACACACACACACACACACACACACGTAGACGCAGGATAGGCTGGGTCTCACACCTCTAGGATATTGTGGATTTACACACCTCCAGAATATGAAGGATCCCACGTCCCCAGGATAGGATGGTCCCTATATCCAGGATAGTATGGTCCCTATATCCAGGATAGTATGGCCGCACATCCAGGATAGGATGGTCCCTACATCCAGGATAGTATGGTCTCTACATCCAGGATAGTATGGTCTCTACATCCAGGATAGTATGGTCTCTACATCCAGGATAGGATGGTCCCTATATCCAGGATAGTATGGTCCCTACATCCAGGATAGTATGGTCCCTACATCCAGGATAGTATGGTCTCTACATCCAGGATAGGATGGTCCCTACATCCCCAGGATAGTATGGTTCCAACATCCAGGATAGGATGGTCCCTACATCCAGGATAGTATGGTCTCTACATCCAGGATAGTATGGTCCTACATCCAGGATAGGATGGTCCCTACATCCAGGATAGGATGGTCCCTACATCCAGGATAGTATGGTTCCAACATCCAGGATAGTATGGTCCCTACATCCAGGATAGGATGGTCCCTACATCCCCAGGATAGTATGGTCCCTACATCCAGGATAGGATGGTCCCTACATCCCCAGGATAGTATGGTCCCTACATCCAGGATAGTATGGTCTCTACATCCAGGATAGTATGGTCCCTACATCCAGGATAGTATGGTTCCAACATCCAGGATAGTATGGTTCCAACATCCAGGATAGGATGGTCCCTACATCCCCAGGATAGTATGGTCCCTACATCCAGGATAGTATGGTCTCTACATCCAGGATAGGATGGTCCCTACATCCAGGATAGTATGGTCTCTACATCCAGGATAGTATGGTCTCTACATCCAGGATAGTATGGTCCCTATATCCAGGATAGGATGGTCCCTACATCCAGGATAGTATGGTCTCTACATCCAGGATAGTATGGTCCCTACATCCAGGATAGGATGGTCCCTACATCCAGGATAGTATGGTCTCTACATCCAGGATAGTATGGTCCCTATATCCAGGATAGTATGGCCCCACATCCAGGATAGTATGGTCCCTACATCCAGGATAGTATGGTCCCTACATCCAGGATAGGATGGTCCCTACATCCAGGATAGTATGGTCTCTACATCCAGGATAGTATGGTCCCTATATCCAGGATAGTATGGCCCCACATCCAGGATAGTATGGTCCCTACATCCAGGATAGTATGGTCCCTACATCCCCAGGATAGTATGGTCCCTACATCCAGGATAGTATGGTCCCTACATCCCCAGGATAGGATGGTCCCTACATCCCCAGGATAGGATGGTCCCTACATCCCCAGGATAGGATGGTCCCTACATCCAAGTTAGGTCGGACTCAGTTGTAAGTACGAAGAAAAGTATAAACATTTTGTTGCCCCTTTGACAAGAGTCGCCAGTGTCAGTTGGTATATGTGAATGAGAGACCCGTTGTAACTTAAGTCAGAAATTATATTGAAAATTCATCTGTCGTCGGTGTCAGTTGGTATATGTAAATGAGAGACCCGCTACAACGCAATCAAGAAATTGAGATTGAAAATTCATCTTTGTGAGAAGCAGCTGGACTATATATATAATCACTGTGTTCTCAAGTATTAGATGTGTGTGTGCGTGTGCACCCATGTTGGCAAGATTTCTTCTGGACTTGGGCCTGCTGTTCACGTAAGAATTACGTCATATCCCGTCCAAACACCTTTTAACCTTTTCTACCGGACGTGATGGAGTGAGGAGGACCTACCACCTGACGGAGGGCTTGAGAACCAGATGATACCCGGTGGATGATCTCGTTGGTTCTCAAGGGCTCGGGTGTGTTTACAGCCTTGAATGTCACTAGACTCTAGTCGACGACGCGCGACGCGCGTGAACAGTGCGTTTGAGATGGATGGGGGATCTCCACATTCTGAAGTGGTAGAGAAAAAGATTCCTCCATTCGCTGACCATTTAAACACGACGGTGCGATCCTTGAGCACGACGGTACGACCTTTGAGCACGACGGTGCGGTCTTTGAGCCCGACGGTACGACCTTTAAGCACGACGGTGCGATCTTTGAGCACGACGGTACGACCTTTAAGCACGACGGTACGACCTTTAAGCACAACGGTGCGACCTTTAAGCACGACGGTGCGATCTTTGAGCACGACCGTACGACGTTCAAGCGCGACAGTGCGATCTTTGAATTCGAAGGCACGACCTTTCTGGTATGGCGGTTGCTATTTAGGTAAGAGGCTTAGGTCGTCGTACCCAAAGGTCGTGCCGTTGTGCCTAAGGGTCATACAGTCATGCTCGGGGATCGCTCCGTCGTGCTTGGACGGTCGCTTGCTCCTTAGTGATTGAGGAGGTTAAACGTTTCTCCTCCTCAAGGGCGGGGAGAGAGGGAGAGAGAGAGAGAGAGAGAGAGAGAGAGAGAGAGAGAGAGAGAGAGAGAGAGAGAGAGAGAGATGGGGGTTGGGTGGTAAAGCGTATCACAGAGGGGAGACTAACTCACGCAAGATTCGCCCGTCCAAAGTGTCGCCAAGAGCCAACTTGTCAACAAATCACGAGAAGTTTTGGAGGAGAAGTTGGTTGTGGCGCTGGGTCGGAAAGACACTCTCCCTCCCTCCTTCTTCCTCCTCCTTCCTCCTCCTTCCCTCCCTCTGAAAACAAGGAGAAATCTTATGCATTGTTTAGAGTGGCTTTTCATTTGTGGAAAACAAAAGAAAGTGAGAGAGAGAGAATGTGGGTTAGGAAGAACAAAAAAAGATATGTATTTTATTTTTCCTTTTTATATACATTTTTAAGTGGTATGTTCCTACCATCCTGTGTAAGGCAGTTTGGCTGTTTCAGGTCAACCAGTGACACGTAGGTCATGTTCTGGTGAACCGTGGGTGGGTGGGACTGGTCGACAGTTGGCCACACAGATCTGTGAGCGATGCTGGGCCTCCACCCCCACGACCCTTACCGTAATCAGAACGATACTGAATGTTCAAGGGTTCGTCCCGTTGTGTTCAGCGGGAAGAGAATGTTCAAGGGTTCGTCCCGTTGTGTTCAGCGGAAAGAGAATGTTCAGGGGTTCGTCCCGTTGTGCTCAGCGGAAAGAGAATGTTCAGGGGTTCGTCCCGTTGTGTTCAGTGGGAAGAAGACGATCCACTTATGATTTGTATGCGTCTATCCATCTATGTATGGGTGGGTATAGAATGGGTCTTTCTTTCCTCCTCCTCCTCCTCCTCCTCCTCCTCCTCTTCCCTTACCCGGAACCCAAACCTAAGCTTTACCCGCAGCTGACGGCACGTCATGGAACGACCCCCACCCCTCGCTGTCCATCAAAATGTAAACAAAGAGGCAGGCGACACTCGGGACTTGGACGCATTCACACCCGCAATCCGAATTCCAATTCAGAATTTATGAAAAAGAAAAAAAAACGGCTTTATGAAGTGAGGTGATATAGAAACGAATATTTATGGAAATGATGCGAGAGGTGGTTGGTGAAACATTTAGAAACCAAACGTAAAGAAGGAGTTGGGCCAGAGTGGTCTTTCAGACAAACAAACCGGAATTCGGATTGTTAGTTGAAGTGCACTCGTAAAGGTGGATGCCATCTCTTGCTGGGTTCGAATCCTCTATACGTCGTAAAATGTGAAGGTTTTGATCGTAAGAGTGTGTCGCCACTTACATATAAGGTCAAATTGTAGCGTGGAATTTGATCTATCATCAAGAAGGGGTTTCTAGTGATAGAATTGATCGTAGCGTTTGTATAAGGTCCTTACGTCATCGATCCTTGTGATAGAATTGATCGTAGCGTTTTTATAAGGTCCTTACGTCATCGATTCTTGTGATAGAATTGATCGCAGCGTTTTTATAAGGTCCTTACGTCATCGGAGCGTGTGTGACGTCATAGATACGCACGGCGAATCAGGTACCAGATTCGCGATCTCTTTTTCACGTTTCGCTGGTGACTACCGTGTTATAATCAGAAGATGCTCACTTCGCGCGTCACCCAGACTTCGATGTCCACTTACGTCCTGCAGAACTCGACGGTTGTACGTGTCTCTTGCACTACGATGTTGGAGATTTTTCTTTGGGGTGGGGGTGCGGCGGGGCCAAGCTAAGCCAAGGCTTAAGCTGGAGATTTCCATTGACATCCATATCGTAAAGCTTATCTTGCGTGTTGCACTGTGGTGTAGAGGTAGGGGTTAAGGATAGCTGCCTGAGCCAGGCATTAAGCTGAGGCGACTCTTGCTTCGTACGTAATTCAAAGCTAAAGATGTGCGTTGTGTTCCACGAGTTAAATATAGCGTCTGGGATCTTGTGCATATAAGGTGGAAGTGATGAGACATTAAACCATTCGTGATAGGCTTACATTTCTCGCGTCCTTGAGAGGTGAAGACTTTGTGTTTGCGGTCTTAGTGAGCTTGGATTGTACGCCTTCTACGGGAGTTAAAAAGAGTTCATGCGTCCATGGAAAGCTATCATGCATATTACAGAAGCTAGAGATCTCCTGTGGCCTGATAAGCTAAGATTTCATATCACGTCTGAAAGCTAAGATTTTTATTCTTTTGCGTTCTCCATGAGCTAAAGATTGCTTGCATTCTCCACAACATATATATATATATATATATATATATATATATATATATATATATATATATATATATATATATATATATAAACACACACACACACACGTCTCTAAGCTACATGTTGCCTCAGTAGCTCTACCTTTGTCCATGAGATTCCTTAATCCTTTTCAGAAGCTGAGAGAGAGAGAGAGAGAGAGAGAGAGAGAGCGAGAGAGAGAGAGAGAACTCGCCCACGCCAAGCTAAAGCTATCCCTTGCGTCACGAAAAGCTAAATATTTCGCGTATGTCGTCTCCAAGCTAAAGATCTCCCCCCTCGTGAGTTCCAGGCAGGAGAATTCTCTGCCGTTCTCTCTACCGTCCAATAAGAATGACCATTATATTGCCACAGCAGAATTTTCTTCGCCTGTGACCTCTCGATGTAACCCTCGGGTCATTTATATATTTCTTGCGTTTCTGCAGTTCCGGGATCATTATATATATATATATATATATATATATATATATATATATATATATATATATACGGCGTCAGAACAATTGTGTGGCACAAGTGGATGAGTGACTACAGAAACAGAGGAAAAATGAGACTGCAGTATCTGTGTATTGCATCTTCAGGCGACGTAATAAGAAAGTGAGCTTCGGGCAGCTTGTAGATACAGGGTACGAACAGAGGGTTGGATTCCCTGTAGAGACCATGAATAAGCCAGTGTTTATAACAGACCCCTAAAGGAGATTCTATGATTGTACACAGCTCAGGGGAGTCAACAATAGACTTTAAGACGCTTCCGTTCTAAGAAGATTTGACTCGTATTGTTTCAGCTCTGAACAAGTGTATAATACCCAGGTGGCTTCATGGAAGATCCAGCTCATTAACCGTGCCGTAAGGATGTGACTGGCAGTGTGTACAATTTTCCCTGTAAAGGTTGTAATTGGATTTTATTTCGGTCGCATTTGGAAACGGAAACACGTATTAACCAAATTGAATATAGGGATAGGTACGGCCAACATAATAGTGCCTATTTACATCTTAAAATCACTTTTTATCACTACAAAGCCTAGGAAAACACTTCCTAGATTATAAATACAAGTTGTGTTGTTGAAAGAGAAGTTGTGGAGTCGTATTTAACATCAGGTGCCTCTGACTAAAAACGAAAACATGAGGTGCGGACATTTTAGGAGGTGTAAGGTGTGAATCCTGACCTAATTTGTCTGTTATATTTCCAACATGACCCACAGGTGTCATGTCAGGTTACCTCGCACCATCTCATCCAGTCACACACACACACACACACACACACACACACACACTTACGGAGTTGACCTTTTGAATCATGCTGTTCAAGCAACAGCAAACGTGCAGCGCTACACGAGCGCATGTAGCGCACACCACCGCTCAAAACAGTATGACATGCATCCCCGGAGAAAGCCACTGCCACCCTCTTCATGGGGACCTGGAGCAGATTCTCTCTCTCTCTCTCTCTCTCTCTCTCTCTCTCTCTCTCTCTCTCTCTCTCTCTCTCTCTCTCTCTCTCTCTCTCTCTCGGTGTAATAACAAAGAGGATTTTTAATTGACCGTCAGTTAACCAATCGGAGTTTAAGTAAAAGTGGATTCGCTTTCGGCTTGTAGACAGCCGGAAGTGAGTTGCCAGGTGGGGAAAAACGCCGCACGAAACTTTAATGGAGGTAAACTGGCAGGAAAATGTGATGGAGACTGTGGCAGGCAACTGTGGTGGAGGCTGTGGTAGGCAGCTGTGGTGGAGGCTGTGGCAGGCCGCTGAAGTAGGGACCGTGGCAGACAGCTATCTGTGGTGGGGACTGTGGCAGGCGCTGTGGTGGGGACAGTGGCAGCAGCTATGGTGAGGACTGTGGCAGGCGCTGTGGTGGGGACTGTGGCAGGCGCTGTGGTGGGGACTGTGGCAGGGGGCGTTGTTAGACAGCTGTAGTGAGAATGGGAGGAGACAGTTTCAAGCCCCACTGTCTGCCTTGACCGTCCAACAAGGATTTTGTCCTCTCTGTCCCACTATCTGTCTCTCTCTTCCACCGTTTGTATCTGTCTGTCCCATTTATCTGTCTGTTTGTCATTTGCTCTGTCCCCGTGTCTCTTGTCACTCTGCCTCTCTCCTCCCCTTGTGACCCCAGCATCTGTCAGTCTCTCTGTTCATCTGCTCCATTGGACCACCTGTCGTATTGCTCATGTCTCCGGCCCCCCTTGCCAAAGGCTTCCTCCAAGGCCCGTAGGAGCTGAGGGTCTGTTGTTCCTAAGGGCCTGTGTGTATTTGACACCAGGACCACTCAGCCAAACGAACAGCGCCCCTCGCTCTGTAGCCATAAGCTCTGGCTCAGACGAGAACAACCAGTTGCATCTCCGGCTTGGATTAGGCGGTGGGGTAGGGCAGTGGATCGGGTCACAGGTTCGGCAGGTCAGGACGGCCCACTCTCGTGAGAGACAGGTCAGGGAGGCACATCGTGGGTGCAGGTCACGTCATTACAATAGGGGGGGACAGGTCACGGGACAGGTGGGTCAGAGTGCCACATCAGGGGGACAGGTTAGGGTGAAGGACCGAGGGCCGTGTGCCGTGCCTCTCCCTGGTGTACCTAAGGTATCGGGGAGCCGATGATTACAGGGAGGGTGGAGGGAGGGAGGAAGGGTGCAGGAATGGTCGTCTGGCTGGGGCCAGGTGGCAATAAGATCGGTATGTTTATGGCCCTGGAGGTGAGGAATGTCTGGCGAGGAGGTGGCTCGGGAGGAGGCAAGGGATGAGGGAGAAGGAGCCACGGAGATGGAGGGAAGAACGAGAAGGAGGAGGCCAGCGAGGAGGAGGAGGAGGAGGAGGAGGATCAAATTACAGCGTTGCTGGCATCTTGGTGTTGACGTTCATTACGAATTTATGTCCACGGGGTTCGTACCCTGGCCCGGGGTCGTGCCTTAACCACTTTAAGAGACCAGAAGGGTCGTACTACTACTACTACTACTACCACCCCAGGCCTGGGGAAAACGCGCTGCAGGAGACCACAAGGGTCGTCCCACCAGCCTGGGATTTCTACTGTGGTCGTGCCATGATCGTAGAGGACTGAGTACAGGGGGTCGTCCCTTTGGTCTGGTGTCATACCATAATCGCAGTAGAAGACCACAAAGGTCGTCCCTCCGGCCAGGGGTCTTGCCATACCCACTGTAGGGAACTACAGGGGTCGTGTCCCCCCTATCCCTGGGCGTCCAGAGGATGAAACGTGACCAGCCAGTCCAGGCCGACATTCCAGGCTTGATTGAATTAATCACTTAATTAGTGTGCCAGGCGACACCATCGGGGGGGAAGTAATCACCAGGACCGTTGATATGGGCGTTGCATGATGCAGGTACACAGAGCCACCGCTGACTGTGGAGACCAGTGCATCCCGGACTGTCACACAAGGCAAGGGTTCATGGGATATTCTTTTGAACTCTTTAAGGTATTGCACGCGCGCTTGTGTGTGTGTGTGTGTGTGTGTGTGTGTGTGTGTGTGTGTGTGTGTGTGTGTGTGTGTGTGGAGGGGGGTTACCTTTAGGTTAGAGCCAGCTGGCAGACAGTAAAAGATGATTATAATCGTTGATCGTCTACCTCTTACACTGATGGTTTAATTATTGGTCGAAACTCTGCGGGATTAACGAGGAAGTTTGCGAACACACATTGATTTATTTACCATTCAGTCCAGCGGTCATCATCCACAAGTGTTTATGCCAAGATTCAAGACTTTATTCGTGGGTCAGGGATGGGGATGGTGGAGTGTGAGTGAACTCGTATTATAGGTTTGAGTAACACCTTTGTCCTGTGGTCTGTGGAACAGAAGGGACGGGAGGAGCACGTCCGGTGGACGAAGAAGAGTGAGAAGGGACAGGAGGAGAAGGGTTTCAAGAGCAGTGTAATGAAGATTAAGAAAACGAAGAGGAAAGAGAGTATGAAAAGAGGAGGCTGACATAGGAAGCAAGGATAGTGAAGTTGAAGAGAAGGAATAATGAGTTTTAAGACAAGAAGAGGAAGAGGAGGAGGAGGAGGAGGAAGAATAATGGAGGTTAATTAATTGGGAAGTAATATAGTGGAGATGAAGAGGACGTAGGATAACAAGAATAACAAAGGAGAATGACATAGGGAGTAACATAATGAAGATAATGTTTATGAAACGCAGGTGAAGTTAGAGAGGGAGAGATCACTGGGTGGGATTAATATGGCCAGGGATGGAGGAGGAGGGAGGAGGAGGAGGAGGAGAAGGAGTAGGAGGAGGAGGAGGAGGAGGAGGAGGAAAGCAGTGTTGTCCGGATGGCCAAGGGTTAGGAAGGACCTGAGGGGATAAGTGAGGTCTCCTGGCGAGGTTCCTCAAACCGGACTAGATCCATCAGTGTATCCAGCCGCCCATGTGTCCGGCTGCCCGTGTTTCACGCCGCCCGTGCGTCCGGCCGCCCGTGTATCCGGCCGTCCGTACGTCCGATATTTTCATCTCCTTATGGCATGGGTCCAGACTTCGGGGAGATATATGAGTTAAGTTTCCTCGACTCGGATCCTGAAGGGATATTTCCAGCTCCTGAGAAATGTTAGAAATTCGAGGCGTCCGCTTCCAGACGCCGGTCTTTAGATAGTTGTCTTAAACCTTTGAGCACGACGATGGGACGACCCCCTTGAACACGACGGTACGACCACCTCCTGAACACGACGGTGCGACTACCCTTGAACACGACTACGACCATTGGAGAAGATGGGACGACCCTTGACCACGATGGTGTGACGTTTGAACACGACGGTGCGACGGTCTTTGAACACGACGGGACGACGACTCCTGAGCACGAAGGTGTGACGTTTGAACACGACGGTGTCATCCTTGACTCCCGACGTACGACCCTTGAGCACGACGGTACGACCCTTAGGTGTGAGAGCTTGCCCGTGCCATCGCTACTACCCAGTAGTCGTCCCGTCGTGCAGAAGGGTCGTATCGTTGTGCTCAAGGGTTTAAACACATTTCGAAAACTTCCCACGTGTATGAAGGCGCCAGGGGTAGCGTGTGTGTGTGTGTGTGTGTGTGTGTGTGTGTGTGTGTGGACCGTATGGTCTAATGTGGCATATTAGAATGATTAAACTGTGTACTGAGTCATGCTTTCTTTTGACTACCTGAAAGTTGAGATAAAGGGTGCGATAAGGGATAAGTTGTTTGAATATTTTAATTACTGTATTTTGCATAAGAATGATAATTAATCTAAGTATTATTGTTGTATTTTAGGTCCATTATTATCTGTTGTACTTTATTCTATACTTTCTTCTTCTGTAAGTACTAACTTTTAAAAGGTTTTGTGGGGTAATTTCACGATGATGAGTTACGTAATTTGAATCTAGCTGTGTGGGTGATTCATGTGTTATGGATGGTGGGCCCCCGTTCCTGGTGAAGGTAAAGGTTGATGTGTGTTTATCCCCGGCTCCAGACACCACTGAAGGTTTTGCCTGTGTGTGTCGAATGTTCCGTGTTGTCATGACGAGGGTGCCGCATATGTTGACCTGAGAAGGTGTGTTGTTTATATCGTCGTAACATCTTGAACGCTAAGGTGTGAGCCTTAAGCACGACGGTACGACCTTTGAAAACGACTGTGCTGCCTTTTGAAACCCGATGGTGCGACCGTTTGAGCACGACGGTACGACCCTTAGGTATATGTAGATCTGTTATCTTTTGACCGAACCCTTAAAGGGTCAGGTCCAACTCCATGCCATCGTGGTTAAGGATCGTATCATCCTGCTGAAAGGGTCGTACCATCGTGCTCAAAGGGTCGTACCATCGTGGTTAAGGATCGTACCATCGTGCTCAAAGGGTCGTACCATCGTGCTCAAAGGGTCGTACCATCGTGGTTAAGGATCGTACCATCGTGCTAAAAGGATCGTACCATCGTGCTCAAAGGGTCGTACCATTGTGCTCAAAGGGTCGTACCATCGTGCTCAAAGGATCGTACCATCGTGCTCAAAGGGTCGTACCGTCGCACTGAACACTTACGTACAGGAATAGTTATTTGGCGAAGATACTGATAACGCAGGAGTACCGCTCCGTAACTCGGTGTGGCCCAAGATGCGCTCCTGGTGTTGTCTGCCGCGGCGGAAACCTGGTCATGAATATCAATTTCTGGTTGATTCTCCACTTCACCTTGGCCTGTAAAGTCCGTTTTCCATCGCGAAGGTTTCCGTTTTCGCCCCACTTCAAAATTACTCACCTCACTTGGTCGAGTATTCAATAGTCTCTCCATCTTTCTCCTCGGCTTACTGGCTTGATTTTGGTGGGTTGTCTTCGGCAATATACGACCAGGGTTTACTTATAGATTTTGCCACTGTGTTTTCCTATATTTTGCGGTGTCAGGTCGAATACATTTTTTTCTTCCATTCCTTATCTTCTGTTAGGCGTAGATTATTACACGTCTTTTCTCTGCTTTCGAGGCTTTAGAATTGTAGTTCTTTAATTACTTCGTGTTATTTCAGGTGTTTCTCTCTATCCGTCCTGCTTATAAAATGCTTTTGAGGTCTACTCTCTTTTCACGCCCGCTTGTTTGGTCGGCAAGCGTAGACTTCAAGCGGTAATCAGTTTGGTTCTTGTGTGTATATATATATATATATATTGAACATTTTTCATCGTCAGGTCTCTCTCTCTCTCTCTCTCTCTCTCTCTCTCTCTCTCTCTCTCTCTCTCTCTCTCTCTCTCTCTCTCTCTCTCTCTCTCGTCGTAGAAGTTCGGAATATCATACCACTCATTACACGACTCGATGGTGCCCGCATATCATCATGCTCCCTGATTCCAGGTGTCTTGTTTATCAGGACTCGTGTTGCCTCGTATGGTCGCTTCCCTCTGTGTGTCCCTTCCCCACCTGGATCTCTGTAGAACGTCGGCGATGTATTGTTATCTGTGTTATGACCGCCGACGTGGCGCGGGCAAAACATGCTGTGTTTTCTAACTTAAAAGTCGTTTTCGTACATCTCGCTGCCCGTCATTGCTCTCCCTTCTTAATGGTTGAACAGTTATTCATGTACCTCCCCTCTCTCTCTGAAGCTGAATGCTGAAGTGTACAGTGTTTCTTACAGGTGAATATTGGCGGTGTTTATTAAAGTGTTTATTGTGTTCGTGGTTGGTACACACATTGACCTTTACCAGTTCACATTTCCTGTGACTTCACTTCGTTATAATGTTTTCCCTTTCCCCAAGTTCATTATGCATGTATATTGCTACGCCTTCTGGGTGGATTTTTTTTTAAGTCCCCTTCTGCTCGGACTGTCTCAATATTGTTCCTAAGCTCTGCTTCCTCTATTTTATTTTTTTCCTCCTCCTCCTTGAGCCGGGTGTCTGCCGGGTTCATATCAGGCTATGCAATGATCCTCCAGGGGGTGAAGTTGACTCAGGTACTCTATGTACTCCAGTCCTCTGACAAGTCTTGTGTTAGCAGGTTCACTGCGTCTGTATGCAACATGTTTCCTTTGGCATTATCAGTTCCTCCTTCTGCTGACTTGTAATGATTTGGTTTGATTTTATTGTCCATTACGTCAGGGTTTTTTTCTTTCTTCAGTTTTTCTCCTGAAGACACTTGATTTTAGAGAGAGAGATAGATAGATAGATAGATAGAGAGAGAGAGAGAGAGAGAGAGAGAGAGAGAGAGAGAGAGAGAGAGGCTCAGTTCTTTTCTCGTTAATACCAGCTTCATCTTCCGTCTGCGTTCATCCTTCCTCCTTTTTTTTATATTCTCTCTTCCTCTTCCTCCTTCCATTAAGGGAGGGTGGGCACCCCTGTCTCTCCTTTGGTGCGGAGAGCAGAGCAGAAGAGCTTCATAAACTCAGTTTTTTTTTGTCTATATATATTCCATGTTTTCGTGGCTGGTGTGAGTGTTTACATTCTTGCGTGTGGCCTCCCGAGACAATACTTGGGCTGGAGAGGTGAGAGCCTTGTTAGTCTGGTCTTACCTTCATCTTCCGTGGTGTACCTCTCTCTCTCTCTCTCTCTCTCTCTCTCTCTCTCTCTCTCTCTCTCTCTCTCTCTCTCTCTCTCTCTCTCTCTCTCTCTCTCTCTCTCTCTCTCCTCCACACACTCTCACTGTATACCTCTTCCCTCATGATATACCTCTTCCCTCATGATATACCTCTTCCCTCATGGTATACCTCTTCCCTCATGGTATACCTCTTCCCTCATGATATACCTCTTCCCTCAAGGTATACCTCTTCCCTCATGGTATACCTCTTCCCTCATGGTATACCTCTTCCCTCATGATATACCTCATCCATCGTGGGAGCCTGGAGACTGGGGACTCCTCCCTCGTGCCATTGGTCCCGTCGCTTCCTGCCAGCCAGTCTGACAGTCTTTGTGGGATGAAGATGTAAATGAGCCGCTTAGTGTGCATACGGCTGGGGACGGCGGTGCCTGCTGTTGTTGTGGGGAGAGAGAGAGAGAGAGAGAGAGAGAGAGAGAGAGAGAGAGAGAGAGAGAGAGAGAGAGTTCCTCCGGTGTTCAAGGATGGGGCTGTGGTTTCTGTCGCTCAAGATATCTTTCTCTTCCTTGTGCGTGTGTGTGTGTGTGTGTGTGTTGTGAAAAATAGAGAGAGAGAGAGAGAGAGAGAGAGAGAGAGAGAGAGAGAGAGAGAGAGAGAGAGAGAGAGAGAGAGATCCCTGTAGCGTTTAAAGGTGGACTTGTGGTGGTCATTCCAGCGTCACTCCCCCACCATTCCCATTATTACCACCAGATGAGGCAGGTGGGATCACTGACCTTTGCCTCATCACGTGGAGGTCACACTCTACTCTGACCCCTGACCTTCTGGAAGGGGTTTTAAATAGATCCCAGTCGGTAAACCCCTCCCTGCGTGTGGATGCCGGACTGTGCATCTCTGTAGTGGGAACTGTGTCGCTCCCTTGTGGTTGGCCCCAGGGAAACTGTTGGGGGTCGGTGTATTTTGTGGTATGGATTCTACTGTAGTAGGTGTTCTCGACGCCTCCTCCGGTGGGGCGATCATGAGGCAGGACCTGCATGGCCTTTGGTGACCTCCGCTTGAATGGGTGTTTGCAGCGGAGGGGTGATAGGGTGACCAGGAAGGACCCATTATGACTGTGGGGTTACAGTGAGCCTTACCCCTTCACCCTCCGCCTCCACCATCCTGTGGTTGGGCTTCCTATTGCCCCGACGGCTGCGAAATGGTCCAGTCTCTCATGAGTGTACGTGTGTACGTATTGAGGAGAGGGAGGGAGGGTGTATGTGGGGGGGAGTGTATAGCCTTGTACTGGCCCCGAGTGACCGCAGAACCGACCATCTCAAGGCTCATGGAAGATGGCAGCACACCCGCCTGGAATGAGACACGTCGAGAATCCAAGGAAGGTTCTGTGTGGCGGTGCAGTAGTGATCATGAGCAGTGACATCAGACGTCACTGCCTGATCCCTAGTGATATGCAGGCGTCCTCCTCCTCCTCCTCCTCCCGTCTGCCCACTGGGAACCCCTCAGGATCTTCTGAAGTGTGACCACACTGCATACTGTTATCAGGTCGTACGCTTGATCTCGTTATCATAACACGCTTCACACTTATGGTATCACTCTTGAAGCAGTCTCTATCTTTATGAGGTCACACACTTGACCTTGTTAGGTTATCGGGTCATACACTTGATCTCGTTAGCCTAACACACTCCACACTTATGGGATCACTCTTGTAGCACTCTCCATACTTACGAGGTCACACACTTGACCTTGTCAGAACACTCATCCTTATGCTATAAGGTGACATACTTGACCTTGCAATCAGGACTCGCCTCGTACTGTTACCATACCACTCACACTTGCTGTCGTACCTCTTCACATTGTTACCAGCCACACACTTGACCTTCTCGCCACAACACACTTCACCTCGTTATCAGGCCATACTTCACCTGGTCATCACACTTGCCGCTGATATTAAGCCACACACTTGACTATCTCTCTCTCTCTCTCTCTCTCTCTCTCTCTCTCTCTCTCTCTCTCTCTCTCTCTCTCTCTCTCTCTCTCGTTACACCTGACGGTGTTACCGGAGTAACACGGAGGACGTCTGGCGGTGTGTAGTAATCTGTGCGGCTGATGTTGTGGTTAGAAAGGCCATGCGGAGCGAGGCAGTCGGGTGTAATGGTCACAGCGGCTTAAATAATTAACTGCTTCAAATGGCAACTGCGGCTAAGTGAAGGGTGATAAACACTCTATACACTCCAGTTGCTGCCGGCACGGGCACACGCGCGTGTGTGGGGGGGGGGGGGGGTGTACAACACGCTGCACCCAACTCACACGTGCATAACACCTGCCCTTAATCCTGTTCAGGTCACCTCCCGCCCCTTACTTCATCCCTGGCCCTGGTTTTAGGTACCGCTGTCCATATTTCAGGCCAGTGTCTCCAGTCCTTGAGGTCTCTTCCATCCTTGGGCTTCCGCCACGACCTCCTTGCCCCTTATTCTTAACCAGGTTGTCCCAAGGGTAAGGCCTTCAGGGCCACTAGGCTCCTCTACCTCTGCTGGCCTTGACTTGACCCGTCATACGCACTTGGCCTCCGTGACCCCTGGCGGAAGGGAGCGTCGCCCCTTCAGTATATTTTTTGAGTAAGGTGTCGACCATCTGTATGATGAGTGGTGGTCCCGTGGTGTGTGTACAGTCGACGTTCTCCTGCTTTGAGTACATGTGACGCTGAGGTCGTCCTCCAGTGCACGTGACGCTGTGCGTGTAGGTGGGGAGAGGGATCTGGCTGTGTTGGGTTATTGCCTCTCGCGTCCTCCGTCCACTGCTGAAAGTACTTTAAGGAGACAACTTTCTTAAATTGAGATATACGTCTGGCCTGTGTCCCGGATTAAGGCTTATATACGTGCTTGTTGTCTGTTCTCTTTTCCCTTTCTTTTCTTCTTCGTCTTAGTTTTCGTATTATTTTTATTATTATTATTATTATTATTATTATTATTAGTAGTAGTAGTAGTAGTAGTAGTAGTGGTAGTAGTAGTAGTATCATTCTTATTGTTATACACCGTTGTTTTTGCCGCCTGAGCGAGGTAGCGTCAGGAGCAGACGAAGAATGGCCCCAGTGGCACAGATCACCACTCTTCAGGCATCACGTATGATGCAGGGAAGACACTCCCCCGACAGGTTGCTCCTCGCACAGCCTACCATCCACCATTTTGAGTAAGGTTTGAGACAGGTTGCTCCTTGGTTTGGAAGTGTAGATCGTAAAATCAGCGAAAGACCTGGACTCTCCTGCTTTCGTAAGGCTGTCGTGATGATGACGGGACCTGGGAACTTGTGTACTGGTTTTGCTCGGACTTCGTCAGGAGCGCGATTGTGAAGTGTGAGTCATCAAGCGGCGGAGCCACGTCCTCCTGGGTTGTATAAGTCGACCGTGCGGGGAGGGATCCGGCAGACTTAACGTAGAATCGCGGGATCGACTTGTGACTTAATGTTGTATAATGGGGTGTGTGTGTGTGTGTGTTTGGGAGGGGGTTGGTCCAAGTTAACGACCTCTCTCTCCCAAGTATAATGACCTCAGACCCTTCACCGTAGATGGGATTGGTCAGTAGATAGGGAGGAGTTAACGATGGTTCCATTCCTGCCTGCTGTGTTTGGCCGCAGGGAAGCCGGTAATGGCCGCTTGGGCCTGAATTACTCGCTTGGGTCGTTAGCGGCAGGCCCAAGGGGAAGGGGCATTGAGAGGTGCTGAGGGGGAGCTAAGTAGAGTGTTGAGAGGGGCTTAAGTAGAGTGTTGAGAGGGGCTTAAGTAGAGTGCTGGGGAGGAGCTAAGTAGAGTTTTGAGAGGAGATGAAGTCAGGTGCTGAGGGGGAACTGAGTAGTGTTGGGAGGAGCTGAAGTAGGGTGCTGGGGAGGAGCTAAGTAGAGTGTTGGGAGGAGCTAAGTAGAGTGCTGGGGAGGAGCTAAGTAGAGTGCTAGGAGGAGCTAAGTAAAATGCTGGGGAGGAGGTCAGGAGAGTGTGGGGATGAAGTAAAAAGTAAAGTGCTGGGGAGGAGGTCAGGAGAGTGTGGGGATGAAGTAAAAAGTAAAGTGCTGGGGAGGACGTCAGGAGAGTGTGGGGAAGAAGTAAAAAGTAAAATGCTGGGGAGGAGGTCAGGAGAGTGTGGGGAGGAAGTAAAAAGTAAAGTGCTGGGGAGGAAGTACGAGGTAGAGTGCTGGGGAGGAGGCAGGAAGAGTGGTTCCCGAGAGGTGGAGTGTGGCCCCAGGTGGCCACCATTACCATATACATGAGCAACGGTAAGACTTAATGTGTGGAGGGCTCGAGGGAGGGAGCCACGCCAGAGGAGGAGGGTTCGACCGAGGGACGGAGGGAAGGAAGTCTTTGGAGGGCTCTAGGGAGGGGTGAGCCACATCTTTACGGGGTTATAGGCAGGGGGAGGGAGGAGAGAGGGAACCAAGTCTGTGGAGGGAACTAGGGAAGGAGCCACGTCTGTAGGGGCCTGAAGGGAGGCAGCCTCTTCTGTGAAGGGCTCAAGCGAGGGATTTATGTGTGTGGAGGGAGGGAGGGAGGGAGCCGCGTCCTTGGAGGACCGCAGGGAGGGAGTGAGAGAACCTCCTCATCCCTTCCGTGGATCTGGCCGGCTTGCCAACTTCACAGGCCCGTCACGTCTGCTACCCTGCCCCATGGCCCTGGCCCTCTGCCTCCCCTCCCACTGGGGATGGCCACGGGGGGGGCGGCGTTGGGGTTGGCCAACCAATCTTTAAAACTACCGCAGCAAATGTCTCCCTTGTGGCAAGGTGGTGGCCGGCAGAGCCGAGCCGCCCCTTGTATCACAGACCAATCTGTCAAACACCCGACACCGAGGCACCCCACCCACCAACACTAGGGGCACTCACAGCCCTCTCACTCCTCCTGCTTTTTGTTTTGGTAAGCCTTTGAGCACGACGGTAGGACCACTGAGCGAGACGGCACGACCCTTGAGCACGACGGTGCGACACTCGAGCACGGCGGCTCGACATTTGAGCACGACGGTACGACAATTCAGCGGCACGGCGATACGACCACACTCGTAAAAGTTTCTACTTGCGACAGAAGGATTTTGAATCCTTGCTCTCTCTCTCTCTCTCTCTCTCTCTCTCTCTCTCTCTCTCTCTCTCTGAGACGTTCGCGCTTCCATCCGTCCGTGGTGTCCTTAGACCCTCCACGGCGCCCATGCTTCACGTATATCCACATCGTCTGGGGACACGGTACACACCCTCCCACCCTCCTCTTCCCCGCTAGGAGACCCGGAACATTTTCCCCTCACTTCCCTCACGCTCTGAGGACCTCGAACGGACCGAGTTCGTACACAGATTCCTTTTGAGTTCCGATCGCAATTCAGAGTATTTGTAATTACCAAGTTCGGGCGAAGGACATTTGCATAATTGGTGCATCATTATTCCTGGTCTCACGGCTGCTCTGGTAAGGCTGAGAGAGATCTGGGGGTCTCACCCTCCCTCGTCGCCAGCCACAGAGGTTGTGTGTGTGTGTGTGTGTGTGTGTGTGTGTGTGTGTGTGTGTGTGTGTGTGTGTTTTAGTTCTGCCACACTCACGTGGCTTATCCCCGTCAAACGTACTACTCTCTCTCTCTCTCTCTCTCTCTCTCTCTCTCTCTCTCTCTCTCTCTCTCTCTCTCTCTCTCTCTCTCTCTCTCTCTCTCATAACTCGAAGCCTTGATTTCCTCACCTGACACAGCGTCACCTGGACGGTAGGCGTGGTGGGAATAGCGTCACACAATTAGGCCCGCACAGCGTCACACACGTCCGTCACTCGGCGCCTCGCGTTAGGCCCGACTTCCCGCCACAACACATCGGTTCTGGTAATGCACCGTGACGGTGTAGGGAGGAAGGGCACCTAGTTATAAACGTCTTCCGGGAATATTTGCTACGAGAAACACGGTTTGAAAGTCATAGGACTCTTGAGGGGGCGTCGTATTACACGAGTGCGGGAGTATATGGTCGCACCCTTACCTCCGTTTTCCGTTGTGTTCCATCGGAAAGGGCTACACGTCGAAATTGCATTAGTCTCTGTAAGCTATATATAATCGCCCATCCTTTATTTTTTCCATCTTTTATACCGTGTATTCGCTTCTGTTCCCTCAAGTTATGAATTGTGCACGGGCGGAGAATCCCTCTTTTAAAAAGAGATAGTCCATTAATTAATCACGGTGATTGATTATTGATTAATAAACCAGGGGGGGTCTGCCAGATTTAATTTTGACACGTTATCTGTCTGTTGAAGAAAGTTTTATTATTACCCGTGGTTCGTCTCTTAAGCGTTCTAGATTTATGTCAGGCAAAATAAAACCCATAACTCACAGGAAATGGCCCTCTGGATTTATTAAGGTTATCCATCACGCGATTAATTTTCTATTTCTCTGTATTCGTTCGCCCTGTAGTTTTATTTGATTTTTCTTTTTTTTTTTTGATAGATCTATCTATCCGTTCGTATGAGTGATTCTCCGCCTGGCTCTCTCTCTCTCTCTCTCTCTCTCTCTCTCTCTCTCTCTCTCTCTCTCTCTCTCTCTCTCTCTCTCTCTCTCTCTCTCTCTCTCTCTCTCTCTCTCTCTCTCTCTCTCTCTCTCTCTCTCTCCTCTCTCTCTCTCTCTCTCACTCACTAGCTAACCCTCCTGCTGCTGCTGTTGTCGTGTCCCTGCAATTTTTACGGTTTAAAGGGAACAGTGCCCGGGTAAAATAGTTACATGTGCCAGAAATGTTGGGTTTTTTCTTTCTTCTCTCTCTCTCTCTCTCTCTCTCTCTCTCTCTCTCTCTCTCTCTCTCTCTCTCTCTCTCTCTCTCTCTCTCGTTTGGATGCCAGTGATTGGATGTGGCGAGGCGCTGTGAGTTGGCCTGCTGGTTTAAAAAGGCCAGGGTCAGGGATTTCTTGGCCTTTAGTCTCTTGATGGGGGAGGGGGGCTTAGAGCCCTTTTTTGAGCACGACATTACGACTTGTGAGAGAACGCACGACGATACGACTCTTTGACCACGACGTTAGGGCTGGAGCACGACCCTTTCAATTGAGTACAAGGGTTCGACTCCTCAGAACGATGGGACGGACGACTTTCTGAGCACGAGGGTACCGCCCTTCCATCACCACGAAGGTACGACTCCTTGATCACGACGTTACGACCCTTCCAGCGCGATGAGACGACCTTCTGAGCACGACGGTACGACCCTCGATCACTTGAACTTTCCGCGGACTTGATACCTGTCAGGACTGCTTGAAGTAAAGCATTGAAGGGTGACACTTGAAGCTTACGCCTATAGGTGGCACTTGAGGACGACAGCAGAGTATGGCATTTGTAGCACTTCAAGTATGACCTTCAAGTACGAACTTGAGGTGTTTACAGGTAGCGTCATTTGTAAGCTTTGCGTTCTGTCGGCTCCTCCGTGAGAAGACCCCAAGCTGAATAAGCTGTGTTAGACCCTCCTGCTCTCTTAATACGTAGGGGATTGGCGCAGAGGAGTGATTGGCGAACCTCTCTCTCTCTCTCTCTCTCTCTCTCTCTCTCTCTCTCTCTCTCTCTCTCTCTCTCTCTCTCTCTCTCTCTCTCTCTCTGTGCTCGGCCGGTATTGTTATATATATATCGAAGCGACCCCTCTCCCCTTCCATCTATTTCATGGTTATTGTATCCAACCGTAATTCAAATCTTTTATATTTTTTTGACCGTTCCATTTTCAGATGTGAATTTAGATATCTAGTTTCGAAGGTCAGTTTTGAAATGCGATTGCTTCCACCTTTTTTTTGGTCAGACATTTGGAAAAACGTGCATAGTTCACGTTTTGCCCCCCAAAAACATATGAAATTTACATACGAACGTCCGTCTGTCTGTCTGTCTATCTGTCTGGTGTCATGGGGACACGCAGCAGACGCCAGCTGAGCTGGTAAACAAAAGCCCCGCCGTACGATATGTTTTCCCGGCGGACGTCACGAGGGGAAATACCACGCGATGTCGGGTACGTGAGTACAGAATGTGGTGGACTGTGGGGTCATAATTTTCTTCCTGTTTTGTATGATTCAAATTTGATCCTCTAAGTCTTAGGAGGAATTTCAAGCGCGTTTTCATCTGTCGAGGATTCATTGTGGAGGTAGTTTAGTTCAAATGAAAGGTACATCAATATATTGACATTCTATATCCTATATCCTATATCTATGTATAGAAAAGCGGTTCTTCATGTGTTGTATACGATCATGCATTTGAACTGGTCTTTCTGGTTAGCATTTTTATCATGTTATTGTGAATATTGTAACTCATATGGCTAGGTTCTTGGCAAGTCTTATTGTGCCTTACGTTTATGTCTTGCCCAGATGGCTGCTGAAATTGCCATATATACAATGGACGACACTATTTATCCCCACTCACTTTTGCTCGCTTTGTTTCTCGCATTTTACCCGTTAGGATTAGCAGGTCTGAGGCCAAGCCATCCCACTCAAGAGCCGCACCGCCTGCCTTCTTGTTCTGTACGTTCATGGATCGTCCTAACCACCACTACGATTGTCTCGTGTCTTTCGCTATATTCCGAAATTAACGACACTCCACTGTTGTCGGGTAAACAAAGCCGGTGCGCTCGGCAGATGCCGTAGCGTTCAACGTTTTCGTCTCTTATTCGGGAATTTATATCTCTTTTGTTGCTGTTGTTGTTACCATGCCCGCTCGAAATTTTTTGCGTCTATCTGAGTGACGAGGGAAATAGCTGCTGAGTCATGGCGCCTGGGTCGTGTTTGGGCTGGGATGAATCTCTCTCTCTCTCTCTCTCTCTCTCTCTCTCTCTCTCTCTCTCTCTCTCTCTCTCTCTCTCTCTCTCGTACTGAGGAAGACTGCGTGCGAGACTTGCGCACGACGCGCAGTTAAGATACGTTTGCAATTACGCTTCATCAATGGCACGTAAGTGAATCTTTGAGGTTGCTCACACCGCCGTGCGATGTGGGAGTGTTGTGCTCAGGGTGTGAGCGTGTGTGCCAGGTGTGCAGTCGGCGGCAGGGGCAGGGGCAGGTGCCAGGTGTGTAATATAGTCAGGTGTGTGTGTGTGTGACTTGGGGAGCAAGCAGGGAAAGACAGGTCTCCAGTGGTGGGGAGATATTGATCCTTGGAAGCTCACGGGTTATGTGGACATTACTTGTGTCTGTTGTGTGATGGTGGTGGTGTGGCCAGGTGTGGTGTTGGAGAGGGGTTTGTGGTGTGTGGTATGGCCAGGTGTGGTGTTGGAGGGGGTCTTTGTGGTGTTTGGTGTTGGAGGGGTCCTTTGTGGTGTGCGGTGTGTGTTGGAAGGGTCTTTGTGGTGTGCGGTGTAGCCAAACGTGGTGTTGGAGGGGGTCTTTGTGGTGTGTGGTGTTGGAGGGGTCTTTGTGGTGTGTGATGTGGCCAAGCGTGGTGTTGGAGGGGGTCTTTGTGGTGTGTGGTGTTGGAGGGGGTCTTTGAGGCGTGTGGTGGGGTGTCTTTTATGGTATGACCTGATGTGGTAACGTCCGAGGTGGTGGTGATGGTAGTTGTGGTGGTTCAGATTGGCCATGGAGGCTTTGTGGTAGTGTTGGTGAAGTATTTATGGTAGTGTGGTGGTATGATCATTTCTTACACACACACACACACACACACACACACACACACACACACACACACACACACACACACACAGGTCATCAGCCGACCACAAGTATTATTCGAGTACCTAATTTTTTATTTAATATTAGGGCTTAGACAACGCGTCATCCGCAGAATTCTCTCTCTCTCTCTGTCTCTCTCTCTCTCTCTCTCTCTCTCTCTCTCTCTCTCTCTCTCTCTCTCTCTCTCTCTCGTTTCTGTGGTTTATCGTATTTTGTGCTTAATATGTACGTAGAAGCTCTTGTGTTCATTGACTAATGAATTACCTTTATATTATTTTAGAGTATATATATATTTTTTTTTATTGGGCAATAATGGGTTCAACTTTACCTAAGGTGAGAGTGAGAGGCGCGTCTTGCAGTGGTGGAGGAGGCTGGTTGGTATCCGGGGGCTGATTAAGGCATAGTTCATTCATTGCTCGCCCACCCTTGGCCATATAAAGAGAATTCTTCACCAAGTCGTTTGTTCGACTTGATCTCCCCCACACCCTGGTAACTCAGTGGTGCAGATCCGTTAGCCTCCCCAGACCACAGGCCGCCTAGAGTCGAGTACACAATACATACAGGGTCGAATCCTAGTTGCGGCAGTCGGTCCCAAAGTCATCAACCCAGGTGTTCATCCACCCTTAGGGTCTGGTCGATGAAATGGGTAATTGGCTCACAGGCTAGGTTTTCGTTAAGGGATCGAGGTGTCGTTCAAGGAGGCTTATGATACGTTATGTGATATTCTATTTTATCATTTTATTGGACTGGATCGTTCAGGTGGTGTGCTGTTGTGTTTAGGGGTGTGTTGTGGCGCGTGATATACTTCCTGAAGACGTTAGACTGACGAAGGTTAATGGTTACTGACCCCACCAGTAGCTCCCGGCGAGTACAGCAGTTACGCCAGGTTGTGTTTGTAAGAACCCCGAAGAATCAACCATCTCATGATATATATATATATATATGTTTATATATATATATATATATATATATATATATATATATATATATATATATATATATATATATATAAATAAATACCTAGCTTCGTGTCTTCGATGTATATCAACTGACTTATATTTCTCTCTTGTGTCTCCCCTGATGATGTGATTATTACACGAAAGTGCACTTGGTAACTTATCGTGTTTCATTTTTCCCCGTGGACTCATAGGAATATATATATATATATATATATATATATATATATATATATATATATATATATATATATATATATATATATATATATATATACAGACAAGGTTTACAGCTGGCCTTACTTGGACCTAAATGACTGTATTACACCTACGTGTTTATACAGTCTGCAAACGCCACGCGGAGTCCATCTGTCGTCAAGAGTTTATTGGTGGGGGACGTCAGACTGGATGATATACCGCACCATATCGTCTGTGTTGGTTCAGTGACCCCGTGTACCGCCGTAGTAGGCGTATGGGAACCCCGTCGCTCCTGCCGCTGTGTGGCAGGTCGCCAGGGTTGTTTTGTACTGGTAGGCCTCCCTCCCTCCCGGGAACGCGTTGCTGTGCCACTTCGCTAGCGCGTCTTTTCAGCGTGATGGGCCGCTGCGGCCCCCGGGCCACGGCGCGGGCGAGCGGACACGGGTGGTGGGGTGGCCTGGGGGTGGATGCTGGGATGGTGGGGTGCAGGGGAGTTAATCGTTTCCCTGGAGGTCGGTGAGTGTGTACACTGTATGATTGGGAGGCGTTTGCGAGTCTTTTGTTCTCCTGTGTCTAGGTGTCCGTAGGGGAGGTGCTGAGCTTTAGTTAAGGGGGATTCAGGAGTGTGTGTGTGTGTGTGTGTGTGTGTGTGTGTGTGTGTGTGTAGGGGTCTGCGGAGGGAGGGTGGGGGTGGGAGTTGGTTTACAGTTTGTTAAATCATCGCAAGATACGACTGGTCGGTGAGGTCTACACAGCAATGAATTGTAATATGATTAAAAAAAAGAATAAGAGGAAGTGTTTCATAGGTTATGAAAATGAAGAGAGAGAGAGAGAGAGAGAGAGAGAGAGAGAGAGAGAGAGAGAGAGAGAGAGAGAGAGAGTTCAGATGTCGACGCTAATGACCACCCCAACCCCACACCACCCCACCTAGCCAATCAGTGCTCCTGTATTTTTCGCCTGATAACATTTGAGTGGTGAGGTCTGGTAACGAGATGCAAGGTGGGGCATCGCCACATTCCCTCCCAAATGACAGCCAAACAAACAAACAAACAAACTAACTTCCCTCACAAACTATCGCGATATTTCTGTGGGAAATTTTTTGAAATATGTTCGGCTTTTATACCATTCCGAGGGCTACTGCTGTTCACGTGGGCTTGTGTGCCGGGCGTTTTGTGCTGTGAGTAATGTAGAGATGGACTGTGAGGTGAGTGGTTTGATTTGTGAGGAGTGTGGAGAGGAATATGAGGTGAGTGGCTTGAGCTGTGAGGAGTGTGGAGGAATGTAAGGTGAGTGGTTTGAGCTGTAAGGAGTGTGGAGGAATGTGAGTTATTATTTTGAGCTGAGATTAGTGTATAAAAGGCTTGTGAGTTGAGTGTTTTTTGAGCTGTGAGTAGTGTATAGAAGGCTCATGAGCTGTGTGCTCTGATATGTGAGTGGTGTGCAGAAAGATCGTGAGGTGAGTGTTTTTTGAGCTGTGAGTAGTGTAGACAAGGCTCGTGAGCTTTGTGTTTTGATCTATGAGTAGTTTCATGTGAGTAGTGCCTTTTAGTTTTTTTTATTTTCGTGAGAGAATCGAGCAACGAAGGAAAAGGGGATCAGGTACTAGGGTGTCTGGTGTAGCAGTGAGGTCGTCAGAGGTATATTCTCTTACCATATTACGAGGTCAAGGTACGTGTGGTGAGCATGCCAGGATGTACTCAAAGTCATATTGAGATACGTCAGAGGATTCGGAAAACCTTTTTATGGTATTAGAAACTTTTTTTTTTTAGTGGTATTAGAGATTTTCTTATGGTATGGAAACCTTTTTTCATTAACCTTCGAATCTCTCCCTAGTGCTACTGGAAACCTCTCGTATTATCAATGTTTGGAATTCTGGAAAACGTATTTATGATGACTCTCGCTGCAGACCTTTGCTCATAAAACCGGAAGCCCTTTTCTGTTGCAGTATTGGAAACCATTTCATAGATTGATCTTATCGTCCCTGAGAGCGAGTCTTATATCAAGATGACGGACGTGGAGTGCTGGTGGAGCGCCCTGGGGGGGCGGGCGGGCCGGAGGAGAGAGAGAGGGAGGGACGTGTATATATAAATAGTGAAGGCTGCTCGAGAATGAAAGACTTTTAGGATATTGTATCATAACAGACTGTTCATTATTCTGGTGCATTAATTTTGTTATTGGGGCGAGATATTATATGATATATATATTGAGTATACGAACAGTTTGATGTTATGGTCATTGAGGCTGACTAGGTAGATGATTCGTTACATGGGCAAAGAAGTGATTCATGAATCCCTCCAGGGCATGGGGGTTCGAACCCCTCGGGTGCCTAGGGCGGTACGTCCCTCGGCCGAAGAAGATGGGATGAGGGAAGACTCAGGTAGCCATACCGGGCAGCTGGCTGGCTTGGAAGACAGAGGCAGATCCGTAGTACAGATGGCTAGAGGGATTAATGTTATTACTCATTAATCGCGTGACACAGGTGAGCGGTCCTCTCACGAGGCGAGGATAACGTTACGTAATACATGTTACATTTGTCACACCTGGCGAGTGGCGGGATGGACGAGTGAGGATCAAGGACGCAGGTACAACCCGATCGCGAACGTGTTACCAGCTCGCCCTCACCACAGGTCTGGATGATCAGTACTCCCAGGTGTTGGAGACTCCCACACGATTCCTCGGGGGGGCGGGGGCGCGGCGGGGCGCCCCTTCTACCCCACACACACACTGTCATCTGTCAACGGCGTCTGGAAGAAGACGAAGCTTGACAGGCTGGACAGATAAACGTAGACGCCATCGCCTGGAGCGACCGGGGAGGGACGTGTGTGTGTGTGTGTGTGTGTGTGTGTGTGTGTGTGTGTGTGTGTGTGTTTTTTTACGTGATGTTTAGTAACCCTGACCAGACCTTGGTGGTGGCTGCTGTATGACCGAGGCAGCCAGTAGAAAAACCTCTCCTGTTTTCATTACGAAGGTGCTCAAGGGTCGTACCGTCGTGCTCAAGGGTCGTACCGTCGTGCTCAAGGGTCGTACCGTCGTGCTCAAGGGTCGTACCATCGTGCTCAAGGGTCGTACCGTCGTGCTAAAGCGTCGTACCGTCGTACTCAAGGGTCGTACCGTCGTGCTCAAGGGTCGTACCGTCGTGCTCAAGCGTCGTACCGTCGTACTCAAGGGTCGTACCGTCGTGCTTAAGGGTCGTACCGTCGTGCTCAAGGATCGTACCGTCGTGCTCAAGGGTCGTACCTTCGTGCTCAAAGGGTCGTACCGTCGTGCTCAAGGGTCGTACCGTCGTGCTCAAGGGTC